>NW_026525708.1:17500-41294 GCF_943734725.1 Anopheles marshallii | reverse complement strand
CCGACGGCTTTTTGTTAAATTCTCTAATCCTTTCGTCCGTCGGCAAATTTAATCCAAACTTCCATTCCAATTAACGTCTCTAAATTCCATTTCCCTACTTGCGGTTTATTTAAATTGTGATAGTTTTTAAAAATATTCTTTTTTAAAATATTCTTTTATTAAGTTGCCTTCTGCGACATTTTGCCGACGGCTTTTTGTAAAATTTTTATTAATCATCTTTCTCCGTCGGCAAAATAAATCTTTCAATTAATTCGTTTTCCTTTTGCTTTCTTTTTCCAACGGCACTTATTATCGCCTTCTGCGAGTTTATTCCGACGGTTACTTGTTAAATTTAATTTGTTAAAATTTAATTAGCTCTCATTCCGTCGGCTAATTTAAATTAGTTTTTCTCTCACTTTCCCGCCGGCATTTTTTGCGCCTTCTGCGACTTTTTCGACGGCTTTTAATCCCGATTTGATTTAAATTTCGATAAAGTCTTTTTTCCTCTCTAGCCGGCAATTTAATTATTCAGTCCGTTTTTAATTCCGTTAATTTATTTTAATATACTATCGCCGTATAGCTGCTTTCCCTTTTCCGTCGGCATTCCCTCAAACGCCTTCTGCGACTTCCGAAGGCTTTTTATTCATTGCTTTACCATTACAACCGCGGCAATTAATTAATTCTTTCGCTCATCCTTAACATTCCTTTCAACCAAATCAAGCAAACTATTTATCTTTTAACCGCCTTCAGCAAAATCGACTTTCTATTAAAATTCACAGCGACAGAATACAGTGATCTCGTGTAACTCAGTGTGTTGTGCAGTGTAGTACAAGTGGGAGGCTTCCGCGTTTGTTGATTACCATTGATTAATTGTCTTCTGCAATTTAATAAGGATTATCGACAAACGGCGTAGAGGCCACAAATTGGTACGGCCTTCAGCCAAACCAGTCCCATCTTGAAAGTGCAGTGCCGCGTCGACAGCATACAGTGATCTTGTGTAGCGCAGTGTAATAAAAGTGGGAGGCTTCCGCGTTTGTTGATTACCATTGATTAATTGTCATCTACAATTTAATACGGATTACCGACAAACGGCGTAGAGGCCACAAATTGGTACGGCCTTCAGCCAAACCAGTCCCATCTTGAAAGTGCAGTGCCGCGTCGACAGCATACAGTGATCTTGTGTAGCGCAGTGTAATAAAAGTGGGAGGCTTCCGCGTTTGTTGATTACCATTGATTAATTGTCTTCTACAATTTAATACGGATTATCGACAAACGGCGTAGAGGCCACAAATTGGTACGGCCTTCAGCCAAACCAGTCCCATCTTGAAAGTGCAGTGCCGTGTTTTTTGCGTGTGTGTTTGTACTCCAGAGCGCTGTTTCGTCCGACTGCGAGAAGATTTATTCATCGAGCAACGAAGCATCCTCCCAGCGCTAACACCTCATCAAACCGGCAAATATTTAGATAATAAGATAGTTTAAATTAAAATAGATTATCGTAGACCTTCGAGCAGAATCCTTTTAACCTTGCATGCTAAAGCTTAAAATCTTCCCAAATAATCCCAACCGACCGTTAACGGCTATTCAAATCAGGCACCCCCTTCAAAATACCACACACACCACAGTTATTTTTTTTCGCACCCTCTGGGCTATTCCAAGACGGGCAATTTTATTATTCGTATTTCCCCTCGCACAAACTCCCACAAAATAATAATTTTACGTAACACACCCCGATTTCACCAATAGCCGTTCAACCCACAATATATTATCCATTTCCCTTTGGTTAATTTGCCACGTACGCCATAATTATTTTCCGCACCTGCCGGGTTATCCCTATTCTCCATTTAAATTCTACCCCCGACCGCACCGTGTATTACCATTTGCTTTCCCCCGTGTTCGTATTCCTACGCTTACACACTGTACCTGCGGTATATTCCAAACCGAGGCGTAACATAGATAATTATTTTCACACCGGGCAATTCCCATCCTGCATTTAAATTCCACCCGCGACCGCATCGTGTATTTTCCATTGCCGTTCCTCCTATTCCATATTCTTCCCTCGCGCACCTGCGGAATATTACAATTCGAGGCGTAACTGAGTTGGTTATTCCATTCTCCACTTCTCACACTCCCACGTCTAAAATACTTTTACACATACCCGGTTTAACATTTTTCCAAGGCTCCGAAAGTCACGTACACCATAATTCCTCCTCAACAATCTCTCTCTCTTTCTATCCTCTCAAATATTGAAATTTTCTGAATAAACCCATTCATTCCTTGCCAATTAACCGATCTTCATTGTTGCCGACGGCAATTTAATCACCCGATCAATCATTTTTCCGATCATTCTAATTCTTTCTATTGCCTTTTCCTCCTTTGCACTCCAATAAAACTTCCTTTTATACAATTGAATAATACCTTAATTAAATTCCAACACTGTTGTTCATTTTTTCCCCAGACGGCCTTTTATCGATCAATATAACTTTCCCCGACGGCCTTCATTATTCCTGCTCTATTTTATTTGATCGTTGGTCGAATCAAATTATCATTTCTTAATCGTTCTTCTTCTTAATTAAATTCAAATTACTATTGCCGATTAAACTGTATTTCTATTTTATTGATAGAGCTTAAAATCTTCCCAAATAATCCCAACCGACCGTTAACGGCAATTCAAATCAGGCACCCCCTTTCAAAATACTACACACACCACAGTTATTTTTTTTTCGCACCCTCTGGGCTATTCCAAGACGGGCAATTTTTATTATTCGTATTTCCCCTCGCACAAACTCCCACAAAATAATAATTTTACGTAACACACCCCGATTTCACCAATAGCCGTTCAACCCACAATATATTATCCATTTCCCTTTGGTTAATTTGCCACGTACGCCATAATTATTTTCCGCACCTGCCGGGTTATCCCTATTCTCCATTTAAATTCTACCCCCGACCGCACCGTGTATTACCATTTGCTTTCCCCCGTGTTCGTATTCCTACGCTTACACACTGTACCTGCGGTATATTCCAAACCGAGGCGTAACATAGATAATTATTTTCACACCGGGCAATTCCCATCCTGCATTTAAATTCCACCCGCGACCGCATCGTGTATTTTCCATTGCCGTTCCTCCTATTCCATATTCTTCCCTCACGCACCTGCGGAATATTACAATTCGAGGCGTAACTGAGTTGGTTATTCCATTCTCCACTTCTCACACTCCCACGTCTAAAATACTTTTACACATACCCGGTTTAACATTTTCCTTGGCTCCAAAGTCACGTACGCCATAATTCCTCCTCAACAATCTCTCTCTCTTTCTATCCTCCCAAATACTGATTTTTTCTGAATAAACCCATTCATTCCTTGCCAATTAACCGATCTTCTTTTTTGCCGACGGCAATTTAAACACCCGATCAATCATTTCCCGATTATTAATCAAACTTCCAATAATTCCTTCTATTGCCCCTTCCTCCTTTGCACTCCAATAAATCTTCCCCTTTATACAATTGAATTAAACCTAAATTAAATTCCAACACCGTTGCTCAATCCTTCCCCAGACGGCCTTTTATCGATCAATATAACTTTTCCCTGACGGCCTTCATTATTCCAGCTCTATTTTATTTGATCGTTGGTCGAATTAAATAATCATTTCTTAATCGTTCTTCTTCTTAGTAAAAATTCAAATTACTATTGCCGATTAAATTATAATTTTTATTATCGATAATCAACTTCCCCGACGGCCCTCGTAATCCATTCCATTTCCATCTCTATCCTTACATTTTATTCCTTTATATTCAATCTAATCGAGCAATTTAAATTATAATTACGTTGTCCTCTCGTTTCCCCGACGGTCTTTTGCAAATATTAATTTCACCTAACGGATAATTGCAATTCCTGACCTAGTCTATTAATCAGTTCCATTCCCCGATTATTTTATTCACATTACTCCTAATTATTCAATTAATTATTAATTAATTAATTGAATTAATGAATAAAATAATTAATTATTCCATCATCACAACGACTTATAAAAACCCTTTATCAAACCTTCCCTTGTAAACCTTGACATCTTCTCTCCATTTAAAATATCAATAAATCCTTCAGCTCATTTATTTCAATCAATCAGAATAAAAAACCAATTAACTTGCTTACTCCTGCACTCAACGGCCTTATCCCTCATAGTGCAACTTTCTACCGACGGCCTTTTTATTTTCTCTGATCTTGTATAACAAATCATTGGCAAATTAACCTTCCCATCCTTAATTAATTTTGTTCTATAAAATCCAATCATTACAAAATATTATTCACTACTATCCTATCATACTCCGACAACCCTCAAATCGCCTCAACAAATTTTCCCCGACGGCCTTGCAATCCTCGGCACGATCACTTACCTTTGGTTCCGAATAATTTAATCACCTTTATCTAATTCTAATCTATTTAATTTATTTAATCATTCCTTCGCATTCTTCTTTCCACTTTTAACGATCGCCCCAGTGCACGTACCTATTACACCAGCCAAAGACAATCCCCCGTCGGCCTAATATCGTACATAACATTACTTTTCACTCTCTCCTTTGTCACATAACATACGTTCCTCGCAATCGCACTATCTCTTTTCCTCCTACATACTTTAGCTACGCATAAGAATTCCTTCTCTTCGCACATTCTTTCACATTCCTCTTTCCACTTTTACGACCGCCCCATCGCACGTACCTATTACACCAGCCAACGACAATTCCCCGTCGGCCCAATATCGTACATAACATTACCTCTCACTCTCTCCTTTGTCACATAACATACGTTCCTCACAATCGCGCTATCCTTTTTCCTCCTACATACTTTAGCCACGCATAAGAATTCCTTCTCTTCGCACATTCTTTCGCATTCCTCTTTATACTTTTCACGACCGCCCCACCGCACGTACCTATTACACCAGCCAACGACAATCCCCCGTCGGCCAAATATCGTACATAATAGGACTTCTCACTCCTTCCTCTTTTACATAACATACGTTCCTACCATCACGCCATCCCCTTTCCTCTTCCTTTAAAATATCAATAAATCCTTCAGCTCATTTATTTCAATCAATCAGAATAAAAAACCAATTAACTTGCTTACTCCTGCACTCAACGGCCTTATCCCTCATAGTGCAACTTTCTACCGACGGCCTTTTTATTTTTCTCTGATCTTGTATAACAAATCATTGGCAAATTAACCTTCCCATCCTTAATTAACTTTGTTCTATAAAATCCAATCATTACAAAATATTATTCACTACTATCCTATCATACTCCGACGACCCTCAAATCGCCTCAACAAATTTTCCCCGACGACCTTGCAATCCTCGGCACGATCACTTACCTTTGGTTCCGAATAATTTAATCACCTTTATCTAATTCTAATCTATTTAATTTATTTAATCATTCCTTCGCACTCCTCTTTCCACTTTTAACATAACATAACATTACCTTTCACTCTCTCCTTTGTCACATAACATACGTTCCTCGCAATCGCACTATCTCTTTTCCTCCTACATACTTTAGCTACGCATAAGAATTCCTTCTCTTCGCACATTCTTTCGCATTCCTCTTTCCACTTTTACGACCGCCCCAGCGCACGTACCTATTACACCAGCCAACGACAATTCCCCGTCGGCCCAATATCGTACATAACATTACCTCTCACTCTCTCCTTTGTCACATAACATACGTTCCTCACAATCGCGCTATCCTTTTTCCTCCTACATACTTTAGCCACGCATAAGAATTCCTTCTCTTCGCACATTCTTTCGCATTCCTCTTTATACTTTTCACGACCGCCCCATCGCACGTACCTATTACACCAGCCAACGACAATCCCCCGTCGGCCTAATATCGTACATAATAGGACTTCTCACTCCTTCCTCTTTCACATAACATACGTTCCTACCATCACGCCATCCCCTTTCCTCTTCCTTTAAAATATCAATAAATCCTTCAGCTCATCTATTTCAATCAATCAGAATAAAAATCCAATTAATTTGCTCACTCCTTCACTCAACGGCCTTATCCCTTATAGTGCAACTTTCTACCGACGGCCTTTTTATTTTCTCTGATCTTGTATAACAAATCATTGGCAAATTTACCCTCCCATCCTTAATTAATTTTGTTTTATAAAATCCAATCATTACAAAATATTATTCACTACTATCCTATCATACTCCGACGACCCTCAAATCGCCTCAACAAATTTTCCCCGACGGCCTTGCAATCCTCGGCACGATCACTTCCCTTTGGTTCCGAATAATTTAATCATCTTCATCTAATCCTAATCTATCTAATTTATTTAATAATTCCTTCGCACTTCTCTTTCCACTTTTAACATAACATAACATTACCTTTCACTCTCTCCTTTGTCACATAACATACGTTCCTCACAATCGCACTATCTCTTTTCCTCCTACATACTTTAGCTACGCATAAGAATTCCTTCGCTTCGCACATTCTCTCGCATTCCTCTTTCTACTTTTTACGACCGCCCCAGCGCACGTACCTATTACACCAGCCAACAACAATTCCCCGTCGGCCCAATATCGTACATAACATTACCTCTCACTCTCTCCTTTGTCACATAACATACGTTCCACACAATCGCGCTATCCTTTTCCTCCTACATACTTTAGCTACGCATAAGAATTCTTTCTCTTCGCACATTCTTTCGCATTCCTCTTTCCACTTTTACGACCGCCCCAGCGCACGTACCTATTACACCAGCCAACGACAATTCCCCGTCGGCCCAATATCGTACATAATAGGACTTCTCACTCCTTCCTCTTTCACATAACATACGTTCCTACCATCACGCCATCCCCTTTCCTCTTCCTTTAAAATATCAATAAATCCTTCAGCTCATTTATTTCAATCAATCAGAATAAAAAACCAATTAACTTGCTTACTCCTGCACTCAACGGCCTTATCCCTCATAGTGCAACTTTCTACCGACGGCCTTTTTATTTTCTCTGATCTTGTATAACAAATCATTGGCAAATTAACCTTCCCATCCTTAATTAATCTTGTTCTATAAAATCCAATCATTACAAAATATTATTCACTACTATCCTATCATACTCCGACGACCCTCAAATCGCCTCAACAAATTTTCCCCGACGGCCTTGCAATCCTCGGCACGATCACTTCCCTTTGGTTCCGGATAATTTAATCATCTTCATCTAATCCTAATCTATCTAATTTATTTAATAATTCCTTCGCACTTCTCTTTCCACTTTTAACATAACATAACATTACCTTTCACTCTCTCCTTTGTCACATAACATACGTTCCTCACAATCGCACTATCTCTTTTCCTCCTACATACTTTAGCTACGCATAAGAATTCCTTCGCTTCGCACATTCTCTCGCATTCCTCTTTCTACTTTTTACGACCGCCCCAGCGCACGTACCTATTACACCAGCCAACAACAATTCCCCGTCGGCCCAATATCGTACATAACATTACCTCTCACTCTCTCCTTTGTCACATAACATACGTTCCACACAATCGCGCTATCCTTTTCCTCCTACATACTTTAGCTACGCATAAGAATTCTTTCTCTTCGCACATTCTTTCGCATTCCTCTTTCCACTTTTACGACCGCCCCAGCGCACGTACCTATTACACCAGCCAACGACAATTCCCCGTCGGCCCAATATCGTACATAATAGGACTTCTCACTCCTTCCTCTTTCACATAACATACGTTCCTACCATCACGCCATCCCCTTTCCTCTTGCTTTAAAATATCAATAAATCCTTCAGCTCATTTATTTCAATCAATCAGAATAAAAATCCAATTAATTTGCTCACTCCTTCACTCAACGGCCTTATCCCTTATAGTGCAACTTTCTACCGACGGCCTTTTTATTTTCTCTGATCTTGTATAACAAATCATTGGCAAATTAACCTTCCCATCCTTAATTAATCTTGTTCTATAAAATCCAATCATTACAAAATATTATTCACTACTATCCTATCATACTCCGACGACCCTCAAATCGCCTCAACAAATTTTCCCCGACGGCCTTGCAATCCTCGGCACGATCACTTCCCTTTGGTTCCGGATAATTTAATCATCTTCATCTAATCCTAATCTATCTAATTTATCTAATAATTCCTTCGCACTCCTCTTTCCACTTTTAACATAACATAACATTACCTTTCACTCTCTCCTTTGTCACATAACATACGTTCCTCACAATCGCACTATCTCTTTTCCTCCTACATACTTTAGCTACGCATAAGAATTCCTTCGCTTCGCACATTCTTTCGCATTCCTCTTTATACTTTAAACGACCGCCCCAGTGCACGTACCTATTACACCAGCCAACGACAATTCCCCGTCGGCCCAATATCGTACATAACATTACCTCTCACTCTCTCCTTTGTCACATAACATACGTTCCTCACAATCGCGCTATCCTTTTTCCTCCTACATACTCTAGCCACGCATAAGAATTCCTTCTCTTCGCACATTCTTTCGCATTCCTCTTTATACTTTAAACGACCGCCCCAGTGCACGTACCTATTACACCAGCCAACGACAATTCCCCGTTGGCCCAATATCGTACATAATAGGACCTCTCACTCTTTCCACTGTCACATAACATACGTTCCTACCATCACACCATCCTCTTTTCTCCTAGCCACCTTAAACATTTATCAATCCTTTACTTCGCACACATTCTTGCATCGTCTCCTTTCCTCCTTCATCTCGTTAATTTCCCCATCCACGCATTTGTCCTTCCTTCCTTATTGATTCTATCGCCACCGCTTTGCCAATTCTATCCCCAACAAAGAAATTAATCAATTAGTGCAGCCCCGACGGCATTATAATTGCCTATTAATCCTCTCCAGCCGGAATTTATTTAGAAAATTCCGCTTCTCCGATTATTCCTCAAAGTATTTCCCAACCAAATCATTTTAATCTAAACTCCATTCTAAATTACTCCAACAGTTGCCTCCGCGATATTCCAATCTTTTCACTTTCACCACCTCCCCATTTACCCAAACCAAGGCCATTCTTTCCCCCTCATATCCGATACCACACTCTCTTCAGCTTTAAGGATACTTTCCTACTCTTTTCTCGTCCTTCCAAATTCTCTCCTTTTCACCCAACTCAAATATAACCAATTCTCTTCCTTTATCCTCTCCAAATTCGATACAAAACTCTTTCTTCCTCTAGGTTGTCCGTTCTCTCCTTCATTCCAATATTCTTTTCATTGTCCCTCACCCAATCAAAGGCCTCAATCTCCTCAGAAATTACGGTTCTCCATTTCCTTTTTTCCTCCCTCATATTCTTTTCTTCTCTTCACCCAAACAAGACCTCCCTTTCCTATCCAAATTACGATACTACACTCTTTCCTCGTCCCAGGATTTTCGTTTCTTTATTTCTCCTAGTTCCTGTTTTCTTATTTTCTCTTACAGATCCTCTGTCCTTCTTCCCTCTCCAAATTACGATACTACACTCTCCTCTCGTTCCAGGATTTTCGTTTTCTTCATTTCTCCTAGTTCCCGTTTTCTTATTTTCCCTTACAGATCCTTTGTCCTTTTCCTTCTTTCAATTACGATACTACACTCTCCTCTCGTTCCAGGATTTTCGTTTTCTTTATTTTCTCTAGATTCTAGTTCTCCTACTTTCTTCCACAGAATCTCAATCCCCATTCCCTCTCCAAATTCGATACTACACTCTTCTTTCTTTTCAGGTTTTCCGTTCTCATTTACCTTTTCTTTCATCCTTTCTTCTTTTTCTTTTGCTTCCTTCCCAGACAAGGACCCCTCTTTCCTTCTAAATCACGATACTACACTCCCCTTTTCGTTCCAGGGCTTTTATCTTCTTGCCCTCCCCCTTCTCTTTAGCTCTCAATCTCGCACTTCTCACAGAATCTCATTCCGCTCCTAGACAACTAATCATGCCCATAATAACACGCAGCACCTCGCAGTCCCGACTATCGGCGACCATGACATCAAACCGGAAGACCACCCAACGGCTATCTGACCCCCCGAAGATGACAGCCAGACAAGAGACCCTGTTTACTCGGCGAATGACACTAGGCTCTTTGTCGACCGCATCAGCCCCTCCACTCGCGGCTGCTACCGCACCATCGAAAAGAGTTTCGAAGGTTGGAACGGGCTTGACTAGGCGGTCGTCACTGCAGCCGGTCATCGAGGAGTGTGCGGGTCTGTCAGGCGCACCATCGGTCGGGTGCAGCACAGAAACCGTGTCAACTCAGTGTCCAGACGGTGGCAGACCAGCGGAACCGGTGGAGGAGGCGCGCTCACTGTTAACTGGCTTCATGCGTACAATACGAGACGGCCAGAGGACAAAGGGCTTTGCCACTCTGCCACGGGACTGGGAGGATGTCATCGGCTCAGTCCTGGCCGCGCTTGCCAGGATCCAGGGACAATCTGACAAACACCATACGGAAAAACGCGACACAGACACACAGACGGAATCCTCTCACCATCAGGGACAGCAGAGCAAATTTCAGATGTTAAAAATCCTCCTTAAAGCCAACATGAACATCATGGACGACTTGTACGAAGACCTTCCGGACAACCTTCCGGACAAAGCACACAATACACAAGACCAAGCCACCCAAACCGACGGAACAGCCGACGTTGTCCAAACAACGGACAGCCCTCAGCAGGACGCCACAACCAATACTCCTCACACAGAAACACACACCTCTAACACAACAGATACTCCACACACAGAAACACACACCTCTAACACAACAGATACTCCACACACAGAAACACACACCTCTAACACAACCAATACTCCACACACAGAAACACACACCTCTAACACAACCAATACTCCACACACAGAAACACACACCTCTAACACAACCAATACTCCACACACAGAAACACACACCTCTAACACAACCAATACTCCACACACAGAAACACACACCTCTAACACAACAGAAACATCCAAGACCAACAAAAAGAACAACAAACGTAAACGGATACGGAACAAGAACAAGACCACGACCGACAGCAACGGACAAGAGACGGATCAAACCCAGGCACCGGAACCCGGATGGACAAAGGTTCTGAGCAAAAACGCGAAACGTCGGGCACGAAGGAAGCAGCGGAAGCAGGAGGCAGCGGCACAAGGAGCAGCAAAGCAGCAACAGCAGCAGCCGGAGCACCAGCAGCAACCGAAACAGCCCAAAAAGCACAGAGTACCGGACGCTCTAGAGCTAGAGGCGATTAACGACACCATGCCGGACGATATAATGCGGACTCTGAAGGAAAAACTCGGCGAGGACAGGCAGGTGGTGGAGCGAGTCAGGATGAACTTCCAAGGGAATCTTCTCCTGGAATTGTCCTGCAAAACGCACACCGAAACGCTTGACATGTGGAGAAAGGTGTCCGCGGCACTCGACGGCAAAGCGAAAGCCCGACCACGGACCCCCACTACACGGCTAACCTGCACTAATATACCGCCTAGCTGCACCAGCGCAGAAATCGCCACGGATCTTAGCACCGCCCTGGGAGTGACGCTGTATGCGGACCAGGTAACGACCGTTAAGTCGAATTACGGTACGTTGGTCGCATTCTTCGGATGCCCGGAAGCGGCGGTGACGGCGGAGGTGCTGGAAAAACAACACGTCGTAGGGCTCAGTCGGTGCTGTAGGCTGAAGAAGGTGGAAACCAAGCGTCAATGCTACCGGTGCTACGAGTACGGCCACACTGCAACGAACTGCCGCGGGAAGGATCGGTCCAGCAGATGCCATCGCTGTGCAGAGCCCAAGCACTCAGGACCATGCAGTAAGGAGCGGAAATGCCTCGTCTGTAAGGGCCCGGAAGCAATCGGGCACTCGTTCGGCCAGCGCAACTGCCGCCACGCAAGAGAAGGGGTAATCAACCGGCCGCGTAATGATTAAAGTTCTTCAGCAGAACCTCAACCACTGCCAGCTGGCCCAGGATATGCTGCTGCAAACGGCCCGGTCAGAAGGCTGCGACATAGTGTTGATCTCGGACCCATACCGGATTCCCGAGAACAACGGCAACTGGGTCGCGGATCCGACGGGCAAAGTGGCAGCAGTATCGACAGGAAAGTACCCCATCCAACGTATCATCGAGAACCGACGGGATTGTTTCGTCGTGGTCGAGATGCGAGGCATCGTTTTTTGCTCCGTCTACCTACCTCCCGTGGGTCCCGATTCGTCTGTAGAGGATTTCCGACGCAAATGGACCGAGATTGCGTCGGTGATACCGCGGAACCGGGACACCGTGATCGGCGGTGATGTCAACGCCTGGTCAGGAGCCTGGGGAATGGAACGCCGAAACAACGATGGAGAACGGGTGCACAGGGGAGCCGTCGTGATGGATGCTGCAGCTTCGCTAGGGCTGGTCCTGTTGAATCAGGGCAACCAACCAACTTGGATTAGCCACAGCGGTCGCAGCTCAATCGTCGATGTATCCTTCTGCAGCCAGTCGCTCGTGGGAGACAACAACTGGCGAGTGTGCGACGAAAATCCGAGCGACCACAACAC
Organism: Anopheles marshallii; assembly: GCF_943734725.1. Classification (NCBI taxonomy): domain Eukaryota; kingdom Metazoa; phylum Arthropoda; class Insecta; order Diptera; family Culicidae; genus Anopheles; species Anopheles marshallii. The sequence continues at coordinate 28,770 of NW_026525708.1, read as the reverse complement.
CATCAAGTTCACGGTCGAGCGGACGACGGCACAGCACAACCTGGGACAAAGCGAACAGCAAGCGACGGAAAGGAGATGGGCGACCCGGTACTTCAACAAAGATCTCTTCGTTGAAATCCTGGGGTCACTGGACATCCACAACCGCACTCTCTTGGCGGACGAGCTGACTCAGGCCATGACAACCGCCTGTGACGCAACGATGCCGAGATTGCCAGCAGCCCGCGGCGGACGACGATCGGTGTACTGGTGGAACGACGAGATCGCCCAGTTACGCCGGGTGTACATCGGGACGCGGAGACGGCTCAGGAGAGCACGGACGGACGAGCAGCGGGAAGAACGGCGGACGGCCTGTACAGCAGCAAGAGCAGCATTGGAGCGAGCGGTCAAGCTGAGCAAGAAGGAGCATGGCGACGAGCTTACTGAGCAACTGGGGCCCCACGGATTCGGGCCTGGTTACAAGATCAGGAAGCAGCAGTGGCAAGGAGCTCGCGTGCCAATGGAACGGGACCCCGCAAAGCTGCAGCACATCGTCGGCGAACTCTTTCCGGAACAACCGCACATGGAGTGGCCCTCAACGACAGGATGGACACAGGACGACACGGAACGGGACCCCGTAACCGAGGGCGAGCTGCTGAGCATTGCAAAATCGCTCAATCCACAGCGGGCCCCCGGAGACGACAACATCCCGAACGTGGCCCTGATAGCGGCGATGACGGCCTTCCCCGGTGTCTTCAGAAGAACGTTCCAGCACTACATCGACTCAGGCCACTTCCCGGACGAATGGAAGAGACAACGGTTAGTGCTGTTCTCCAAGGCAGGGAAACCACCCGGGGAACCGTCGTCATACCGACCAATCTGCCTGCTGAGCGTCCTCGGGAAAGTATTGGAGCGACTCATACAGCGAAGACTCACGGAGCATCTCGACGCGACGGGGGGTCTCTCTGATGCCCAATACGGTTTCCGGAAAGGACGCTCCACCATGGATGCCATCCAGCGGGTTCTCGCCAACGGAAAGGTTGCGCTCGACAAAAAGCGCAAGGGCGACCGACTGTGCGCAATGGTGACCATCGACGTGAAGAATGCCTTCAACACAGCCAACTGGACAGCGATCGGAGAAGCTCTGCAGCGAAGGAACACGCCACCGTACCTCTTGGCGATGCTGCGGAACTACTTCGAGAATCGCACGCTCCACTACGAGACGGATGAAGGACTGGTGTCGTTACCCGTGTCGGCAGGAGTCCCCCAGGGTTCGGTTCTAGGGCCAACACTGTGGAACGTCATGTACGACGACCTTCTCCGGCTGGAGCTGTCTGGGTTGCGCGCGGACATCATTGGGTTTGCTGACGACGTGACATTCACCCTTCTTGGGAGGGACATTCAGGACATCAGCGACCATGCTACGAGGAACCTGGAAACGATCGAGCGCTGGATGAGTGGAGTGGGATTGCAGCTGGCCCATCAAAAGACCGGCTACATGATCTTCTGCACCCATCATACCCCGCAGATAGGCCAACTACGAGCGGGGGGACACACGATCGTTTCCACGGAGACGCTCAAATACCTCGGGGTTGAGCTCTGCCGCAAACAGCACCACGGACGACATTTGGAGCAGGTTTGCAGCAAGGCATCTCGTATCACGAATGCCTTGACCGCCCTCATGCCGAACAAGTGTGGCCCAAAAAGCAGCAGACGGAGACCCCTGGTGAACGTCGGGAATAGCATTGTCCGATACGCAGCACCGGCGTGGGGACGACAGCTTCTTCAGAGAGACATTCATCGCACCACAATCCAAAGGACGCACCGCACCGGAGTACTCCGAGTAGCCAGCGCCTTCCAAACGGTTTCCTATGACGCCGCTTGCGTGGTTGCAAGCACCATACCACTAGCCCTCCTCATAGAGGAGGATATCCGCTGCCACGACGAAAAGGCGGCGACGGGAGGTTCAGCACCAGACATACGCAAGAGACAACGCGAGGAAACCATGGAGCGCTGGCAGCAGCAGTGGACAGCCGGCGCAGAGCAGCAGAGTTCGCCAGGTTTGAAGACAAGGGGGCTGATTCCGGACATCTCGTCATGGGTCGGCCGCAAGCACGGAGAGATAGATTTCTATCTTACCCAGGTCCTAACAGGGCATGGGTTCCTCCGGAGCTACTTCGTCAACAAAGGCATCCTGGAGGGCTCGCCTAACTGCCCGGTGTGTGAACACGACGTGGAGGATGTCAACCACGTGATGTTCCACTGTCCACGGTTCGCTCGGACACAACAAGAGATGCAGCAGCAAAGCCACACCCGCTTGACGATGGACAATCTCGCAACGGAAATGTGCGCCAGCCGCAGTACATGGGAAGCAGTCCGGACAGCCGCTCGGACTATCTTCAAAACTCTCCAAGTGAGGTGGAATGAAGAAAGTCCCCCAACGGCACGACGACGACGACAACAACGACGGCGGAACACAAATCGAGCGGAGCAGCAATAGCGACCTCCGCTCACCGCAACACAAGGCGACGACAATAGATGCAGCGGCAGCAGCGACGAGTAACCAGAGCAGCAGCAGGAGCTAAGGCCCACCCGGGAGTAGCGGCCACGGACGGGTGGACTAGGAGCAGCAGCGGCAGAAGGAAGGCACGAAGCAGCAGCAGCAGCGAAGACAACAAGGAAGGACGACGCAGCAGTGCGTCAACAGATTGGGTGCAACGCACAAACGACCCTGCATGGAGTACTACGCACATCAGCGCATCGGCAGGGGTCGGATCAGGTCGAGGAGTGGTTTAGTGAGGTCGCGTCGGCTGCTGGGTTCGCCTCACGGGCCCAGCGGAACCGATGAATCCCACATAACCCATCTAGAGAGGAATTGTCGAGCCGCGACGAATCCCTCTAGGTGGGTACCTTTCGAAGGTTCCCTCCCCGTTAACAAAAAAAAAAAAAAAAAAAAAAAAAAAAAAAGGTAGCCAAATGCCTCGTCATCTAATTAGTGACGCGCATGAATGGATTAACGAGATTCCCTCTGTCCCTATCTACTATCTAGCGAAACCACAGCCAAGGGAACGGGCTTGGAAGCACTAGCGGGGAAAGAAGACCCTGTTGAGCTTGACTCTAGTCTGGCATTGTAAGGCGATATAGGAGGTGCAGCATAGGTGGGAGGGTCCTTCCTCGTGGAGGGCTCGCCTCTGAGATACCACCACTCTTACTGTTGCCTTACTTACATGATCGGGTGGAACAAGCGCGGGCCCCAGGTCCGGGTCGTACGCCCACTCCCTCCGGGGGGTGTCAGCGGCGGCTCGCCTGCGGCTGCCCAATGCGCCGTGTTTCTAGTTCAGCGTTCAGCATGTCGCTGGGAGGTGCCACCGGGGCGTGTGTCGTCGTATCATCGACGCGCGTTGTCACCGGTCGCCGACCGCCGCCGTGGCCCGCAAGGGTACAAGCGTGCGTACGTCGGTGTCCGCGTGTTCTTTCGCCGTTCGATCGTTTATGGCGCTCGCTTTCGCTCCCGGTCCCTGGCGCCGCTCGGCTCGAAGACATCTGAACAAACTATTCGGTCCATGTCATGGACAGTGCCAGGTGCGGAGTTTGACTGGGGCGGTACATCTCCAAAACGATAACGGAGGTGTCCAAAGGTCAGCTCAGTGTGGACAGAAACCACACGCTGAGCATAAGGACAAAAGCTGGCTTGATCCCAACGTTCAGTACACTCTGGGACAGCGAAAGCTTGGCCTTACGATCCTTTTGGTGTTAATGAGTTTTTAGCAAGAGGTGTCAGAAAAGTTACCACAGGGATAACTGGCTTTTTTTTTTTATACATTTGGTTTTATTGTTACACAAAACCCCAGCCCTTCGTCGCGTGCCCGCGAGGGATTATGCGAGAAAGGGCTCCCATTGCCCATTACAATATGGCAATCGTGCCTTATCGCTTAGTTTTCTTTTGCCTATAGGCAAGCGATTTAGTTCTGCCTCCTAGGCCGGAATGCCTTGTCGCACGTTATTTTTTAGCCTGTTGGCTGCGACGTTCTCTTTCCCTAATGGGCAGTCGTGCCCCCTGTCAATATTCGTCGTTATTCGTCAAACGCCCCGACGCCAAACAGGGCCCAAAGATAGTCTCGGTAGTCCACCGCCTCGCCGCTCTCCACCTTCCGCCGAGCACGGTGTCTACGGACCTTGTCCCGCGTCTGCGCCAGCTGCTGTTCCCGCTGGGCCAACTCCTCCTCCGAATACGGTCGACCGTCCGGGTGAGTTGGGGGTGGCCTCGCCGCCTGTCTTTCCCGCGTTCGAAGTCTACGGGCCTCGTTGCGCCGCTCATTACGCGCTGCTACGGTGGCGTTTGACGCGTCGTCGATCCTTTGTGCGGCGGCAACCATCTCGGCACTGGCACTCGTGGCACGCTCCACGTACCAATCCTGCTGCAGTGCCGTGGTGATGAGCTTTGCCGCCTCACATACGCCGTGCCAGTGCGCTGGACTGCTCAGCATGTACGCCAGAAGGTTGTCGGGCGTCACGGCCGCTGCGTCGTCCTCGCCGAGCAATTCGTGCCGGACGTCCGCGAACCTTGGGCAGTCAAAAAACGCGTGCTCAGCGCTCTCTGGGACTCCCGGGCATCTGGTACAGTCAGCCGATGGTGCCAGGTTCTTGATGCTCAGATATTCATGGAAGAACCCATGGCCGGAGAGGAGCTGTGCGAGATGAAACGTCATCTCTCCGTGCCGCCGGTTCTTCCATGTCGCCAGGTCCGGGATGAGGCGGTGCGTCCATCTGGTGTAGCGGCTCTCAGGCTCCAGCTGGTCCCACTGCCGCTGCCACTCGGCGATCGTGCTGTTCCGCTCCTCGGTGCGCAGTTCGCGTAAGCTCGCTCCCGTCGCCTGATGCCGCTGGTGGCAGCGAGCGTCCTCCTTCACCTGCAGCACGATCGGGATGACGCTGGCGAGCACCGTTGCCACCTCGTACCGCACTGTGACGAAGGTGCGGGCAACTGGCCGTGCGTAGATTCCTTGTACGCGGTTCAGCTGCCTTCGGCACGCCTGCAGCTGGACGGCCTCGTGCCATATCGGCGCCGCGTAGCGAAGGACAGAGTCCACCACCGATGCCAGGAGGCGCCGCTTCGCGCACTTGGGCCCGCCGTGGTTGCGGAGCAGCCTGGAGATGGCCTGAGCCACACGGAGCGCTTTCGACGTAGCATGCTCGACGTGTGGCTTCCACGACAAGTGGTCCTCGAGGATGACCCCGAGGTACTTTATCGTGCGGGTCGGCATCCTCTCCACCCCGTTGACGCGCACCGGGACACGGGTGTTGTCTCTCCGCATTGTCGAGACGATGACCAGCTCGGTCTTGGCCGGAGCAAGCTCCAGGTGGTGTAGCGCCATCCACGAGCTGATCATTGTGATTGCCGTCTCTGCAAGCTGTGCCGCCGCCTGTGGTGTTGTTCCGCTCGCCAGTACGACAATGTCGTCCGCAAACCCGATCACTTCGGCGCCCTCAGGCAGCTCCAGCCGAAGCACGCCGTCGTACATCGCGTTCCACAGGGTCGGGCCCAGGATTGAGCCCTGTGGAACGCCCGCCGTGACCGTACGACGCACTGGCCCCTCGCTGGTCTCGTACACCAGCCTCCTCTCAGAAAAGTAGCTGCGCAATATTTTCTGGAGGGCTGCAGGGACCATCAGCTTCTGCAGGGCAACCGCGATCGCCTTCCAGCTGGCAGAGTTAAAGGCGTTCCTGACGTCCAGTGCTGCCACCACCAGACATCGAGGATCCCGCTGGTTGGTGCGGTGAAACGTCCTCGCGTGTTGTCCTCGCTCTATCACCCGCTCGATGGCCTGAAGCGTGGAGCGACCGCGCCGGAACCCGTACTGCCTTGCTGACAGGCGAGGAGCATCGCTGTCCTCCAAGTGGTCGTTCAGCCGATCTAAGATCAGCCGTTCGAACCCCTTGGCGACTGCTCCCAGCATTAGCAGCGGGCGGTGCGACGACGGATCGCCCGGCGGCTTACCTGGCTTCGTGACCAACACAAGGCGTGCCTCCTTCCATGCCGCAGGAAACTCCCCTCGCTCGAGCAGCTGATTGTACACCTTGGCGAAGACCTCCGGGTGCTTCCGCATTGCCGCCTTCACTGCGGCATTCGGGATACCGTCCAGCCCTGGCGCCTTGGAGGTGGCCATCCGCTCAGCCAGCGAAAGAATTTCCGAGCTCGTGACCGGCCTCAGAGCTTCATGTGAGGCGGTGCACGCGTCGATTTCAGGCCACTCGAACGCTGGGTGCTCCGGGAACAGGGCGTCGACGATCGGGCCGAGAACGGCTCGGTCCGTTTCCGGTGGCGCCCGGCTTCGCAGCTTCGCTCGCACGATCTTATAGCCAAGACCGAACACTTCCGCCTCGACGCCGTCTATCAGCTCCTGGAGGCAGCTCTCCTTGCTGGACTGGATGCCGGCCTTCAGCAAGCGTCGGCAGTCTTGCAGCTTTCCCGACGTCACGTCCCGCTCCGACGGTTGGGCCCGGTGATGTGCTATCTCCGCTGCCTCACACTCCTCTCTCAGGCGTTCGATTTCTGGAGACCACCAGTACACCTGGGGCTTGCGGTGGTAGGTAGCCCCGTGTACCCTCTCCATAATCTCGTCGCACGCTCGAGTGAGTCCGCCGACCAGCCCCTCCGGAGTGTCGACATGTCCGAAGTGGCCGTGCGTGAGTGCGACGTCGAAGCACTGCCGGTCGAACTGCTTCGTCTTCCAGCGCGTCCCGGCGTGCCTGGCTGTCCCGTCGTTGGCTGTTGCTCGGCTTCGGTGCTGCTGGCCACGTCGCTGGGGGCGCTGTCCAGGAACGTCCACCCCGAACTCGATGTATGCATGATCACTGCCTGAGAAGCGGTTAAGCACGCGCCATGAGTCCGGCCGTGCGATGAGCTGACTGGCAAAGGAGACGTCAACGACGCTTTCCCGTGCAACCCCGTTGCCCCTGAACGTGGGCGCGTTGCCACGGTTCAGCGTCTGCAGTGCCAGCTGCTCCACCACATGCAGGAGCTCCTGCCCCTTCCGGGTGGTGCGCGCACTCCCCCACTCCTCGTTCCAGGCGTTGAAGTCCCCGGCCAGGACTGATGTTGCGTGTCCGACCAGCGACACCTCCACCGCACCGAGGAAGCTTTCGAAGTCTTCGATGCCGCTGCTGGGTGGCACGTAGCAGCTGGCGAACGTTACTCCCGCTATGGTGGCCACCACGAGTCCCGGGACGACGCTCCCCCAAAGCCGTTGAATAGGGTACGCCCCTGTTGCTATTATCGCCACGCTCTGTTCCGCATCGATGGCCCACCGCGGATCATCCCGAGGTGGTCGATATAGTTCGCAGGCGAGCACCACCTGAGCCCCTAACTCGCGAGCCGTCTGCAGCATGAGGTCTTGGGCTGCCCGGCTTCGCCCGAGGTTCACTTGCAGCACTTTTAGCGCCGGCACGTCGGATGCCCGACCGGGTGCGGGCCGCTGCACACGACGCAGCGCACCTCCGCCGTGCAGCTCTTCGCCTGGTGATCCGGCTTCCCGCAGCGAATGCAGCTTGTCGAGCGGTCCACTTCGCTCCTGCACGCAGCTCGGACGTGCCCCATCTCGAGGCACTTGTAGCACCGTTGCTGACGCGCCTGCAGAGGAGCCACCTTCCGGATCAGACACGATGTGTATTTGATCTTGACGCTCTTGTCGACCAGACCCTCCGCAGCCCTGGCTGTTACGCGGGCTATCGCCACTTTCGTGCCGTCCCAGGCAGGTCGCAGGCGAACCGATGTCTCCTCCACCTCGCATTGGCACAGGTTGGTCAGCGCCATCGCCACATCGGTCTCCTTCGCTAAAGGGTCGACAGCGTCCAACCGGATTTCGACCATAGGCGTGACCAGCCGAGCTGAGGCCGGCCGTTCTGCCTTTGCGCAGACCTGCTTGATGCACTGCAGAACTTCTGCAGCGTCCGCGCTCTCCTTCAGCTCCATGACAAGCCTGGAGCGTGTGGTGCGTCGCCCGACGCCTAGGGCCTCAGCATGTTTCTCCATTTCTGGAGCCGTTCGGACAGCCTGGTACACCTCCGTCCAGGTTTGTCCCTCAGCTGGGGCGATTTCAATAGCGTCCGGCTTGGTTTTTCGCTGCCGCTGACGCCGACCTCCTCGTTGTGCTCCAGGCTGGCTACCCCGGGCCTGTTGTCCCTGATGTTGCTGGGGCTGCTGCTTAGACGGTCCTGCGATCGGCTGTCGCTGAACCGCTGCCCGTTGCGGTAGTTGCGGCCACTGCTGCTGCTGTTGCTGCGGCTTGTTCCCCGGTTGCCGGGCCGGCTTACGACGCACCACTTCAGCCCAAGAGCCGCCTTCCGGGTCTGAAAGCGGAGCTGCCGTTGCCGACACCGCTCCCTGCTGTCGCTGTTGCTGCTGCTGCTCACGACGTTGCTGCTGCTGTTGTTGCTGCTGCTGCTGCTGTTGCTGCTGCTGCTGCTGCCACTGCTGCTTCTGGCTGCCTCCATAGCCCAGCGTCTGTGCAAGGAGCTCTTGGAAGCTGGCTCGCTCCTCCCTCAGCTCGTTGCGCAGGCGCTCAATGTCTTCACGAGCCAGCGTCTCGCGCATCCGGGCTTCCTCTCGGGCCAGCTGCAAATCTTGCCGGGCCTGCACAGCATTTGTTTCCAACTGCTGCCGGAGCATCTGGATCTCCTGTTGCAGACCCACGATCGTCGCTCGCAGCTGCTCGTTGGTGAGCGACGTCTCATTGAGGAGCTGTCTCAGCTCCGACATTTCCGGGGACTGCTGCTTCGCTCCCGGAACAGATGTTCGTGTAAGAGCCACTCGCGGCTCCAGAATAGTGGAGAGCTTCGCCGGCCTCTCCTCCGTTGACTCCGTCCTGGAACGGAGGGTTCGCCCCGTCGACGACATCTCCACCTCTCACTGTTACGGGTGAGGGTGGAGGGGGGGGGGGAGTCGGGGGAGGTGTTCTCCCCGACTCGCGGCGACGTAGCGCGTTGATTGACTCCCCACACGTTAAAATCGCTCTTCGCACCGGCCTTTTCCCTCCTGTAGGGGAGGGGGTAAATGGGAGGGGGAAGGGGGGGTGACGGTCCGCTGCCTCTCGCCGAGACCTTTCCAACGATGCCTCGGGCGTGTCCCTAGCCCAAAGGATGGCCGAGTAATCACACTTTTAAGGATTTTACACTAAGTCTGATAAGTGCATAAATAGTTATCAAACTACTTATCAAACTTTTCACTCCTTCGTAGCTCCGCGAGTTTTAGTCCGAATCGCACGCGCGAGGGCTCGATCGACGGGGATTTTTGCCCCCCGTCGAGACACGTTTAAACGAAATAACGCCTTGGTACAAACTTTCGTACTTACTTAAGAAAAACCGGTCCCGACACACCGGAAACACGAAAATGTCTAAGTTTGGGGGCCTATATCTCAGCGAGTTTTGCACGTATGGAAACAGTAGACCCCTCAAACGAAGCGCACTGTTCTCACTAAGCGTTTCGCACTATTTTCGTACCGTTGAATTCGCCTAAGGGGGGGCAAAATCTACCGGAACCGAAAAACTACGGTTTTTCGGGCACCACTTCCGGTAGACCGCACACAGACGCGCTCACAAGGTCTCAATGGATGCGTCTTGTCAAGACCTTTCCTCCGATACCCCAAACGTCCCGATCCGACCACCCTACACCTTATTAAAAAAAGAAAGGTGGTCCACGAAAAACTCCCCCCCCTTAAGGGGTGGGGGGGTGAAATTTGGGTGGGGGGTCGGCGGCCAGGATCGGGGGCCGGACACGTGAAATCGAAGCCCTGGCACGCGTGGCCTGGCTGATACGGCCGATTTTCACTCCAAACACTCGCACACACGCACGCACACAGGAACACACGGCAAACGGAAAGTGCCTTAAATCGTGCACTTTGCCAAAAAGTTACACTTTTCGGTGCGCTTGCACCGGGCTTTACCGTTATGTTCTTCAGCACACTCGCGGCGACAACGCCAGATCGGGCGCAAACCGGTACTTTGCACTGACGTCACACGCGACGACACACGGTACTCGGCCAAGAACGCGCCACCGAACAGCTGTCCCATACAAAATGTATGGGAACGAAAGACGCCGGAAATCGCCAAAACCTCCAACTTTGGAAGCCTATAACTCCGCAACGGTTCGTCGCACAAAAATGTTAGACCACTCTATCGACGCGGGATATTCTCACTTATAGTCCTCAAGTGTTTTTAAGATCACTAACGCACTTTTTGGGGGGTAAAACGGTCCCCCACCAAAAACTCACAGTTTTTCAAGTGCCACTTCCGGTGTAACGCACACACACACACATACAAAATTTTGTAAGATGCGTCTTACCGAGACGCATCCAACGACACCTTAATCGTCCGGATCGGTTCACAATTCGCCTTAATATTCAACAAAAACCTGCCCACGAAAAACTCCCCCCCCTTAAGGGGTGGGGGGGTGAAATTTGGGAGGGGGGTCGGCGGCCAGGATCGGGGGCCGGACACTTGAAACCAAAGCCCTGGCACGCGTGGCCTGGCTGATACGGCCGATTTTCACTCCAAACACTCGCACACACGCACGCACACGGAAACACACGGTACTCGGCCAAGAACGCGCAACCGAACAGCTGTCCCATACAAAATGTATGGGAACGAAAGACGCCGGAAATCGCCAAAACCTCCAACTTTGGAAGCCTATAACTCCGCAACGGTTCGTCGCACAAAAATGTTAGACCACTCTATCGACGCGGGATATTCTCACTTATAGTCCTCAAGTGTTTTTAAGATCACTAACGCACTTTTTGGGGGGTAAAACGGTCCCCCACCAAAAACTCACAGTTTTTCAAGTGCCACTTCCGGTGTAACGCACACACACACACATACAAAATTTTGTAAGATGCGTCTTACCGAGACGCATCCAACGACACCTTAATCGTCCGGATCGGTTCACAATTCGCCTTAATATTCAACAAAAACCTGCCCACGAAAAACTCCCCCCCCTTAAGGGGTGGGGGGGTGAAATTTGGGAGGGGGGTCGGCGGCCAGGATCGGGGGCCGGACACTTGAAATCGAAGCCCTGGCACGCGTGGCCTGGCTGATACGGCCGATTTTCACTCCAAACACTCGCACACACGCACGCACACAGAAACACACGGTACTCGGCCAAGAACGCGCAACCGAACAGCTGTCCCATACAAAATGTATGGGAACGAAAGACGCCGGAAATCGCCAAAACCTCCAACTTTGGAAGCCTATAACTCCGCAACGGTTCGTCGCACAAAAATGTTAGACCACTCTATCGACGC
>NW_026525708.1:7500-12500 GCF_943734725.1 Anopheles marshallii | reverse complement strand
TAGGCCGTACCAGCCCATAGCAAACCAACCAAGATACTCTAACAGGCCAAGATTGGATCTCAAAATGTTGCTAAGTCCATGGCCACCATAAGCCATTTCTATCAAGAAGGCCATGGACAGTGCTTAGCAACCACGAAAGCTTCCAAGAGTTGAAACATTGCCTATCAAGTAGGCCGTACCAGCCCATAGCAAACCAACCAAGATACTCTAACAGGCCAAGATTGGATCTCAAAATGTTGCTAAGTCCATGGCCACCATAAGCCATTTCTATCAAGAAGGCCATGGACAGTTCTAAACAACCACGAAAGCTTCCAAGAGTTGAAACATTGCCTATCAAGTAGGCCGTAGCAGCCCATAGCAACCCAACCAAGATACTCTAACAGGCCAAGATTGGATCTCAAAATGTTGCTAAGTCCATGGCCACCATAAGCCATTTCTATCAAGAAGGCCATGGACAGTTCTAAACAACCACGAAAGCTTCCAAGAGTTGAAACATTGCCTATCAAGTAGGCCGTAGCAGCCCATAGCAACCCAACCAAGATAATCTAACAGGCCAAGATTGGTTGGAGATTTCAAAATTTGGCTAAGTCCAGATTTTTCTACCCTTCGGGAAAACAACCCTAGTTCACCAAGTTGAACGCGAAAAACTGTCCATAGGATACGCACAAAACGTTTATTGAGTTGGTCACCATATGTGGAAATTATGGTGAAAATAAGCCAAGTTCCGGAGTTTTTAACTCACACGAAACCACGAAAAACTTTCATTAGGAAAACTTGGTTGGAGCACCCTACTGCAGAACACACCGACATGGACGAAAGGGTCGACTGGCCAAGAGAAAAAATTTTTGCGGGACCACTCAAAACATCATAGTTAGACCTAGCAAATGATGAAAAGTGAAACCCGCGATCGATTGGAGAAACCTTATTTTACACTGAAAAATTCCACATAAGGAAAATTTGTATGGAGCACCCTACTGCAGAGCACACCGACAGGGCCGGGAAGGAAGGCCCGGTCCAAGAAAAAATTTTTGCGGGACCACTCAAAACATCATAGTTAGACCTAGCAAATGATGAAAAGTGAAACCCGCGATCGATTGGAGAAACCTTATTTTACACTGAAAAATTCCACATAAGGAAAATTTGTATGGAGCACCCTACTGCAGAGCACACCGACAGGGCCGGGAAGGAAGGCCCGGTCCAAGAAAAAATTTTTGCGGGACCACTCAAAACATCATAGTTAGACCTAGCAAATGATGAAAAGTGAAACCCGCGATCGATTGGAGAAACCTTATTTTACACTGAAAAATTCCACATAAGGAAAATTTGTATGGAGCACCCTACTGCAGAGCACACCGACAGGGCCGGGAAGGAAGGCCCGGTCCAAGAAAAAATTTTTGCGGGACCACTCAAAACATCATAGTTAGACCTAGCAAATGATGAAAAGTGAAACCCGCGATCGATTGGAGAAACCTTATTTTACACTGAAAAATTCCACATAAGGAAAATTTGTATGGAGCACCCTACTGCAGAGCACACCGACAGGGCCGGGAAGGAAGGCCCGGTCCAAGAAAAAATTTTTGCGGGACCACTCAAAACATCATAGTTAGACCTAGCAAATGATGAAAAGTGAAACCCGCGATCGATTGGAGAAACCTTATTTTACACTGAAAAATTCCACATAAGGAAAATTTGTATGGAGCACCCTACTGCAGAGCACACCGACAGGGCCGGGAAGGAAGGCCCGGTCCAAGAAAAAATTTTTGCGGGACCACTCAAAACATCATAGTTAGACCTAGCAAATGATGAAAAGTGAAACCCGCGATCGATTGGAGAAACCTTATTTTACACTGAAAAATTCCACATAAGGAAAATTTGTATGGAGCACCCTACTGCAGAGCACACCGACAGGGCCGGGAAGGAAGGCCCGGTCCAAGAAAAAATTTTTGCGGGACCACTCAAAACATCATAGTTAGACCTAGCAAATGATGAAAAGTGAAACCCGCGATCGATTGGAGAAACCTTATTTTACACTGAAAAATTCCACATAAGGAAAATTTGTATGGAGCACCCTACTGCAGAGCACACCGACAGGGCCGGGAAGGAAGGCCCGGTCCAAGAAAAAATTTTTGCGGGACCACTCAAAACATCATAGTTAGACCTAGCAAATGATGAAAAGTGAAACCCGCGATCGATTGGAGAAACCTTATTTTACACTGAAAAATTCCACATAAGGAAAATTTGTATGGAGCACCCTACTGCAGAGCACACCGACAGGGCCGGGAAGGAAGGCCCGGTCCAAGAAAAAATTTTTGCGGGACCACTCAAAACATCATAGTTAGACCTAGCAAATGATGAAAAGTGAAACCCGCGATCGATTGGAGAAACCTTATTTTACACTGAAAAATTCCACATAAGGAAAATTTGTATGGAGCACCCTACTGCAGAGCACACCGACAGGGCCGGGAAGGAAGGCCCGGTCCAAGAAAAAATTTTTGCGGGACCACTCAAAACATCATAGTTAGACCTAGCAAATGATGAAAAGTGAAACCCGCGATCGATTGGAGAAACCTTATTTTACACTGAAAAATTCCACATAAGGAAAATTTGTATGGAGCACCCTACTGCAGAGCACACCGACAGGGCCGGGAAGGAAGGCCCGGTCCAAGAAAAAATTTTTGCGGGACCACTCAAAACATCATAGTTAGACCTAGCAAATGATGAAAAGTGAAACCCGCGATCGATTGGAGAAACCTTATTTTACACTGAAAAATTCCACATAAGGAAAATTTGTATGGAGCACCCTACTGCAGAGCACACCGACAGGGCCGGGAAGGAAGGCCCGGTCCAAGAAAAAATTTTTGCGGGACCACTCAAAACATCATAGTTAGACCTAGCAAATGATGAAAAGTGAAACCCGCGATCGATTGGAGAAACCTTATTTTACACTGAAAAATTCCACATAAGGAAAATTTGTATGGAGCACCCTACTGCAGAACACACCGACATGGACGAAAGGGTCGACTGGCCAAGAGAAAAAATTTTTGCGGGACCACTCAAAACATCATAGTTAGACCTAGCAAATGATGAAAAGTGAAACCCGCGATCGATTGGAGAAACCTTATTTTACACTGAAAATTCCACATAAGGAAAATTTGTATGGAGCACCCTACTGTGGTCACCATCGGTCGAGTTGGTCGAGACGGGCAAAAAATTTTTTTTTCCATATCGTCTCAAAACATGATTTATGGACCTTGTAAATGTTGAAAAGTGAAACAAAATCACTTTTGGAGCGATGAAAATTTTGTATGGGAGGCCCCTACCCGGAACAAATTTTACTAGTAAAGTCATCATTCCGCGACGAGAAATTTGAAAATGGTCAAATATGGTTAAGATGTCATGTTCATTCCCTACTATGGGGGACCAGGTCGTCACGAAAAAATTTTTTTCTCGACCTGGTCAAATGTGGTTCTGCGACGGAGGTTAAACTAATATTGCATAATTTGGCCCAAAAACCCCCCTCTGTCAGAGAACGAAGCCCTTCAAGCTCGATAGCAGACCACATAAGTTGAACTTTGAGGTATCTGAAAGTTGAATATAGAGCGAGGTTCTAAGCGAAGGGATAGCTTAACGTTGAGCATTGAACGCAAAAAAGCTTAGAGATAAGCTTATTATATAAGGATTGTGGTGCAGAACACAGCTTAACGTTGAGCTTTGAACGCACATGGCTAGAACTAAGCTAAGAGATACCTATAGTGGTGCATGGAACTGCTCACAAGTTGAGCTTCGAGAAGTCCAAAGGCAAAATGTAGAGCGAGGTTCTAAGCGAAGGGATAGCTTAACGTTGAGCATTGAACGCTAAAAAGCTTAGAGATAAGCTTATTATATAACGATTGTGGTGCAGGACACAGCTTAACGTTGAGCTTTGAACGCACATGGCTAGAACTAAGCTAAGAGATACGGGTAGTGGTGCATGGAACTGCTCACAAGTTGAGCTTCGAGAAGTCCAAAGGCAAAATATAGAGAGAGGTCCTAGCAGCCTAAAAAACTTCTAGGGCCGACAGCTCACAAGTTGAGTTTCGAACGCAATTAGGCTACCCTGGTAGCCTTGATTTGAAAGCATTAAGGCAATGATATGGTAGAATGCCCGATCTTAAACCTATTGACAGAGAATGTGTACGAGTAAGCATAGATGTGGAGGAGCACATACCCTAAACAGTCCCGAAAGATGGTTAGCTAAGTGATGCATCACAAATGGACTTGGCGCACCAAGTTCACACTGAAACACACACGATCGCGTATATTAAAACCTGTTGTGTGGTGCATCACTAATAAAGTTTGGTGCGTCAAACGAACATGAGAGTTGAGCATATTGGGTATGTGTGATAACACACTTTGCACGACAATCGAGAAACCGCATAAGCTCAGTATAACACAGCAGGGGAAGATTGATGAAAACCAGAGCTAATACATGCAACAGGCCGGGAATGCTGCTTCTGAAGGTGGTAGGACCGGTGCACTTATTAGTTAAACCAATCGGCCGATTGAGTTGAAGTCTGGTACCGATCTTTCACTTGACTGTGCCCCATCAACTATTGATGGTAGTGTAGAGGACTACCATGGTTGTGACGGGAAGCGGGAATCAGGGTTCGATTCCGGAGCTAGTAGAGAGTGCCTGATAAAGGCCATGGTACACATCCAAATCAGGAAAGCAGCAGGAAACACTACCATACATTGCCAGGTGCATAGGAGGATTGCAAGCCCGTAAATTGCCCGATCATAGCCAGCGATGCTGAGAACGGAATTTATTCCTTCGATCGTCGTTGGTTCACATGTTTACTGATGGTTGTACGAACACCATACCCGGTGGTAAGTACAGTGGAGCTCGCCTTCACAACATAATGTTCACCAGTTGGACGCATAGATTGGAATAGCTCACATAGTGTTGGATTGCTGGAAACACACATTCCAGACTGCTCCGGTAGTCATGGAAAGGAGAGGAT
>NW_026525707.1:30000-37500 GCF_943734725.1 Anopheles marshallii | reverse complement strand
CTAACAGGCCAAGATTGGTTGGAGACTTCAAAATGTTGCTAAGTCCATGGCCACCATAAGCCATTTCTACCAAGAAGGCCACGAACTGTGCTTAGCAACCACGAAAGCTTCCAAGAGTTGAAACATTGCCTATCAAGTAGGCCGTAGCAGCCCATAGCAACCCAACCAAGATACTCTAACAGGCCAAGATTGGTTGGAGAATTCAAAATTTGGCTAAGTCCAGATTTTTTTACCCTTCGGGAAAACAACCCTAGTTCACCAAGTTGAACGCGAAAAACTGTCCATAGGATACGCACAAAACGTTTATTGAGTTGGTCACCATATGTGGAAATTATGGTGAAAATAAGCCAAGTTCCGGAGTTTTTAACTCACACGAAACCACGAAAAACTTTCATTAGGAAAACTTGGTTGGAGCACCCTACTGCAGAACACACCGACATGGACGAAAGGGTCGACTGGCTAAGAGAAAAAATTTTTGCGGGACCACTCAAAACATCATAGTTAGACCTAGCAAATGATGAAAAGTGAAACCCGCGATCGATTGGAGAAACCTTATTTTACACTGAAAAATTCCACATAAGGAAAATTTGTATGGAGCACCCTACTGCAGAGCACACCGACAGGGCCGGGAAGGAAGGCCCGGTCCAAGAAAAAATTTTTGCGGGACCACTCAAAACATCATAGTTAGACCTAGCAAATGATGAAAAGTGAAACCCGCGATCGATTGGAGAAACCTTATTTTACACTGAAAAATTCCACATAAGGAAAATTTGTATGGAGCACCCTACTGCAGAGCACACCGACAGGGCCGGGAAGGAAGGCCCGGTCCAAGAAAAAATTTTTGCGGGACCACTCAAAACATCATAGTTAGACCTAGCAAATGATGAAAAGTGAAACCCGCGATCGATTGGAGAAACCTTATTTTACACTGAAAAATTCCACATAAGGAAAATTTGTATGGAGCACCCTACTGCAGAGCACACCGACAGGGCCGGGAAGGAAGGCCCGGTCCAAGAAAAAATTTTTGCGGGACCACTCAAAACATCATAGTTAGACCTAGCAAATGATGAAAAGTGAAACCCGCGATCGATTGGAGAAACCTTATTTTACACTGAAAAATTCCACATAAGGAAAATTTGTATGGAGCACCCTACTGCAGAGCACACCGACAGGGCCGGGAAGGAAGGCCCGGTCCAAGAAAAAATTTTTGCGGGACCACTCAAAACATCATAGTTAGACCTAGCAAATGATGAAAAGTGAAACCCGCGATCGATTGGAGAAACCTTATTTTACACTGAAAAATTCCACATAAGGAAAATTTGTATGGAGCACCCTACTGCAGAGCACACCGACAGGGCCGGGAAGGAAGGCCCGGTCCAAGAAAAAATTTTTGCGGGACCACTCAAAACATCATAGTTAGACCTAGCAAATGATGAAAAGTGAAACCCGCGATCGATTGGAGAAACCTTATTTTACACTGAAAAATTCCACATAAGGAAAATTTGTATGGAGCACCCTACTGCAGAGCACACCGACAGGGCCGGGAAGGAAGGCCCGGTCCAAGAAAAAATTTTTGCGGGACCACTCAAAACATCATAGTTAGACCTAGCAAATGATGAAAAGTGAAACCCGCGATCGATTGGAGAAACCTTATTTTACACTGAAAAATTCCACATAAGCAAAATTTGTATGGAGCACCCTACTGCAGAACACACCGACAGGGCCGGGAAGGAAGGCCCGGTCCAAGAAAAAATTTTTGCGGGACCACTCAAAACATCATAGTTAGACCTAGCAAATGATGAAAAGTGAAACCCGCGATCGATTGGAGAAACCTTATTTTACACTGAAAAATTCCACATAAGCAAAATTTGTATGGAGCACCCTACTGCAGAGCACACCGACAGGGCCGGGAAGGAAGGCCCGGTCCAAGAAAAAATTTTTGCGGGACCACTCAAAACATCATAGTTAGACCTAGCAAATGATGAAAAGTGAAACCCGCGATCGATTGGAGAAACCTTATTTTACACTGAAAAATTCCACATAAGGAAAATTTGTATGGAGCACCCTACTGCAGAGCACACCGACAGGGCCGGGAAGGAAGGCCCGGTCCAAGAAAAAATTTTTGCGGGACCACTCAAAACATCATAGTTAGACCTAGCAAATGATGAAAAGTGAAACCCGCGATCGATTGGAGAAACCTTATTTTACACTGAAAAATTCCACATAAGGAAAATTTGTATGGAGCACCCTACTGCAGAGCACACCGACAGGGCCGGGAAGGAAGGCCCGGTCCAAGAAAAAATTTTTGCGGGACCACTCAAAACATCATAGTTAGACCTAGCAAATGATGAAAAGTGAAACCCGCGATCGATTGGAGAAACCTTATTTTACACTGAAAAATTCCACATAAGGAAAATTTGTATGGAGCACCCTACTGCAGAACACACCGACATGGACGAAAGGGTCGACTGGCTAAGAGAAAAAATTTTTGCGGGACCACTCAAAACATCATAGTTAGACCTAGCAAATGATGAAAAGTGAAACCCGCGATCGATTGGAGAAACCTTATTTTACACTGAAAAATTCCACATAAGGAAAATTTGTATGGAGCACCCTACTGCAGAGCACACCGACAGGGCCGGGAAGGAAGGCCCGGTCCAAGAAAAAATTTTTGCGGGACCACTCAAAACATCATAGTTAGACCTAGCAAATGATGAAAAGTGAAACCCGCGATCGATTGGAGAAACCTTATTTTACACTGAAAAATTCCACATAAGGAAAATTTGTATGGAGCACCCTACTGCAGAACACACCGACATGGACGAAAGGGTCGACTGGCTAAGAGAAAAAATTTTTGCGGGACCACTCAAAACATCATAGTTAGACCTAGCAAATGATGAAAAGTGAAACCCGCGATCGATTGGAGAAACCTTATTTTACACTGAAAAATTCCACATAAGGAATATTTGTATGGAGCACCCTACTGCAGAGCACACCGACAGGGCCGGGAAGGAAGGCCCGGTCCAAGAAAAAATTTTTGCGGGACCACTCAAAACATCATAGTTAGACCTAGCAAATGATGAAAAGTGAAACCCGCGATCGATTGGAGAAACCTTATTTTACACTGAAAAATTCCACATAAGGAAAATTTGTATGGAGCACCCTACTGCAGAGCACACCGACAGGGCCGGGAAGGAAGGCCCGGTCCAAGAAAAAATTTTTGCGGGACCACTCAAAACATCATAGTTAGACCTAGCAAATGATGAAAAGTGAAACCCGCGATCGATTGGAGAAACCTTATTTTACACTGAAAAATTCCACATAAGGAAAATTTGTATGGAGCACCCTACTGCAGAGCACACCGACAGGGCCGGGAAGGAAGGCCCGGTCCAAGAAAAAATTTTTGCGGGACCACTCAAAACATCATAGTTAGACCTAGCAAATGATGAAAAGTGAAACCCGCGATCGATTGGAGAAACCTTATTTTACACTGAAAAATTCCACATAAGGAAAATTTGTATGGAGCACCCTACTGCAGAGCACACCGACAGGGCCGGGAAGGAAGGCCCGGTCCAAGAAAAAATTTTTGCGGGACCACTCAAAACATCATAGTTAGACCTAGCAAATGATGAAAAGTGAAACCCGCGATCGATTGGAGAAACCTTATTTTACACTGAAAAATTCCACATAAGGAAAATTTGTATGGAGCACCCTACTGCAGAGCACACCGACAGGGCCGGGAAGGAAGGCCCGGTCCAAGAAAAAATTTTTGCGGGACCACTCAAAACATCATAGTTAGACCTAGCAAATGATGAAAAGTGAAACCCGCGATCGATTGGAGAAACCTTATTTTACACTGAAAAATTCCACATAAGGAAAATTTGTATGGAGCACCCTACTGCAGAACACACCGACAGGGCCGGGAAGGAAGGCCCGGTCCAAGAAAAAATTTTTGCGGGACCACTCAAAACATCATAGTTAGACCTAGCAAATGATGAAAAGTGAAACCCGCGATCGATTGGAGAAACCTTATTTTACACTGAAAAATTCCACATAAGCAAAATTTGTATGGAGCACCCTACTGCAGAGCACACCGACAGGGCCGGGAAGGAAGGCCCGGTCCAAGAAAAAATTTTTGCGGGACCACTCAAAACATCATAGTTAGACCTAGCAAATGATGAAAAGTGAAACCCGCGATCGATTGGAGAAACCTTATTTTACACTGAAAAATTCCACATAAGGAAAATTTGTATGGAGCACCCTACTGCAGAGCACACCGACAGGGCCGGGAAGGAAGGCCCGGTCCAAGAAAAAATTTTTGCGGGACCACTCAAAACATCATAGTTAGACCTAGCAAATGATGAAAAGTGAAACCCGCGATCGATTGGAGAAACCTTATTTTACACTGAAAAATTCCACATAAGGAAAATTTGTATGGAGCACCCTACTGCAGAGCACACCGACAGGGCCGGGAAGGAAGGCCCGGTCCAAGAAAAAATTTTTGCGGGACCACTCAAAACATCATAGTTAGACCTAGCAAATGATGAAAAGTGAAACCCGCGATCGATTGGAGAAACCTTATTTTACACTGAAAAATTCCACATAAGGAAAATTTGTATGGAGCACCCTACTGCAGAGCACACCGACAGGGCCGGGAAGGAAGGCCCGGTCCAAGAAAAAATTTTTGCGGGACCACTCAAAACATCATAGTTAGACCTAGCAAATGATGAAAAGTGAAACCCGCGATCGATTGGAGAAACCTTATTTTACACTGAAAAATTCCACATAAGGAAAATTTGTATGGAGCACCCTACTGCAGAGCACACCGACAGGGCCGGGAAGGAAGGCCCGGTCCAAGAAAAAATTTTTGCGGGACCACTCAAAACATCATAGTTAGACCTAGCAAATGATGAAAAGTGAAACCCGCGATCGATTGGAGAAACCTTATTTTACACTGAAAAATTCCACATAAGGAAAATTTGTATGGAGCACCCTACTGCAGAGCACACCGACAGGGCCGGGAAGGAAGGCCCGGTCCAAGAAAAAAATTTTGCGGGACCACTCAAAACATCATAGTTAGACCTAGCAAATGATGAAAAGTGAAACCCGCGATCGATTGGAGAAACCTTATTTTACACTGAAAAATTCCACATAAGGAAAATTTGTATGGAGCACCCTACTGCAGAGCACACCGACATGGACGAAAGGGTCGACTGGCCAAGAGAAAAAATTTTTGCGGGACCACTCAAAACATCATAGTTAGACCTAGCAAATGATGAAAAGTGAAACCCGCGATCGATTGGAGAAACCTTATTTTACACTGAAAAATTCCACATAAGCAAAATTTGTATGGAGCACCCTACTGCAGAACACACCGACATGGACGAAAGGGTCGACTGGCCAAGAGAAAAAATTTTTGCGGGACCACTCAAAACATCATAGTTAGACCTAGCAAATGATGAAAAGTGAAACCCGCGATCGATTGGAGAAACCTTATTTTACACTGAAAATTCCACATAAGGAAAATTTGTATGGAGCACCCTACTGTGGTCACCATCGGTCGAGTTGGTCGAGACGGGCAAAAAATTTTTTTTTCCATATCGTCTCAAAACATGATTTATGGACCTTGTAAATGTTGAAAAGTGAAACGAAATCACTTTTGGAGCGATGAAAATTTTGTATGGGAGGTCCCTACCCGGAACAAATTTTACTAGTAAAGTCATCATTCCGCGACGAGAAATTTGAAAATGGTCAAATATGGTTAAGATGTCATGTTCATTCCCTACTATGGGGGACCAGGTCGTCACGAAAAAATTTTTTTCTCGACCTGGTCAAATGTGGTTCTGCGGCCGAGGTTAAACTAATATTGCATATTTTGGGCCAAAAACCCCCCTCTGCCAGATATTGTACCCGTTCAAGAGCAATAGCAGACCACATAAGTTGAGCTTTGAGGTATCTGAAAGTTGAATATAGAGCGAGGTTCTAAGCGAAGGGATAGCTTAACGTTGAGCATTGAACGCAAAAAAGCTTAGAGATAAGCTTAAGATACAAGGGTTGTGGTGCATGAGGCCGCTTAACGTTGAGCTTTGAACGCACATGGCTAGAACTAAGCTAAGAGATACCTATAGTGGTGCATGGAACTGCTCACAAGTTGAGCTTCGAGAAGTCCAAAGGCAAAATGTAGAGCGAGGTTCTAAGCGAAGGGATAGCTTAACGTTGAGCATTGAACGCAAAAAAGCTTAGAGATAAGCTTATTATATAACGATTGTGGTGCAGGACACAGCTTAACGTTGAGCTTTGAACGCACATGGCTAGAACTAAGCTAAGAGATACGGGTAGTGGTGCATGGAACTGCTCACAAGTTGAGCTTCGAGAAGTCCAAAGGCAAAATATAGAGAGAGGTCCTAGCAGCCTAAAAAACTTCTAGGGCCGACAGCTCACAAGTTGAGTTTCGAACGCAATTAGGCTACCCTGGTAGCCTTGATTTGAAAGCATTAAGGCAATGATATGGTAGAATGCCCGATCTTAAACCTATTGACAGAGAATGTGTACGAGTAAGCATAGATGTGGAGGAGCACATACCCTAAACAGTCCCGAAAGATGGTTAGCTAAGTGATGCATCACAAATGGACTTGGCGCACCAAGTTCACACTGAAACACACACGATCGCGTATATTAAAACCTGTTGTGTGGTGCATCACTAATAAAGTTTGGTGCGTCAAACGAACATGAGAGTTGAGCATATTGGGTATGTGTGATAACACACTTTGCACGACAATCGAGAAACCGCATAAGCTCAGTATAACACAGC
This sequence comes from Anopheles marshallii, assembly GCF_943734725.1. Lineage (NCBI taxonomy): Eukaryota > Metazoa > Arthropoda > Insecta > Diptera > Culicidae > Anopheles > Anopheles marshallii. The sequence continues at coordinate 30,689 of NW_026525707.1, read as the reverse complement.
AGGGGAAGATTGATGAAAACCAGAGCTAATACATGCAACAGGCCGGGAATGCTGCTTCTGAAGGTGGTAGGACCGGTGCACTTATTAGTTAAACCAATCGGCCGATTGAGTTGAAGTCTGGTACCGATCTTTCACTTGACTGTGCCCCATCAACTATTGATGGTAGTGTAGAGGACTACCATGGTTGTGACGGGAAGCGGGAATCAGGGTTCGATTCCGGAGCTAGTAGAGAGTGCCTGATAAAGGCCATGGTACACATCCAAATCAGGAAAGCAGCAGGAAACACTACCATACATTGCCAGGTGCATAGGAGGATTGCAAGCCCGTAAATTGCCCGATCATAGCCAGCGATGCTGAGAACGGAATTTATTCCTTCGATCGTCGTTGGTTCACATGTTTACTGATGGTTGTACGAACACCATACCCGGTGGTAAGTACAGTGGAGCTCGCCTTCACAACATAATGTTCACCAGTTGGACGCATAGATTGGAATAGCTCACATAGTGTTGGATTGCTGGAAACACACATTCCAGACTGCTCCGGTAGTCATGGAAAGGAGAGGATTGCAAGCCCGTAAATTGCCCGATTATAGCCAACGATGCTGAGAACGGAATTTATTCCTTCGATCGTCGTTGGTTCACATGTTTACTGATGGTTGTACGAACACCATACCCGGTGGTAAGTACAGT
>NW_026525707.1:10000-20000 GCF_943734725.1 Anopheles marshallii | reverse complement strand
CCGGAGAGGATCTGAGCGAGGTGGAATGTCATCTCCCCGTGTTGCCGGTTCTTCCATGCCGCCAAGTCTGGGATGGTCCGGTGCGCCCATCGGGTGTAGCGGCTTTCCGATTCTAGCTGGTCCCACTGACGCTGCCACTCGTCAATTGTCCTCGTCCGCTCCTCGATGCGCAGTTCGCGTAGACTTGCTCCCGTCGTCCGATGCCGCTGGTAGCAGCGAGCGTCTTCCGTCACCTGCAGCACGATGGGGATGACGCTGGCAAGGACCGTTGCCACCTCATGGCGCACTGTAATGAAGGTGCGAGCTACTGGCCGTGCGTACAGTCCTTGCACACGGTTCAGCTGTCTGCAACACTCCCGGAGCCGGACTGCCTCGTGCCAAATCGGCGCGGCGTAGCGGAGGGTGGAGTCCACCACCGATGCAAGCAGCCGCCGCTTCGCACTCTTTGGCCCACCATGATTTCGGAGCAGCCGGGAAATCCCCTGCGCCACACGGAGCGCTTTCGTCGTGGCCTGCTCTACGTGTGGCCTCCACGACAGGTGGTCCTCGATGACAACTCCTAAATATTTCAAGGTGCGGGTCGGCAGTTTCTCTACGCCATTGATACTCACCGGGACTCGGGTGTTGTCTCGTCTCATCGTAGACACAATGACCAGCTCGGTCTTGGCCGGAGCAAGCTCCAGGTGGTGTTGCGCCATCCACGAGCTGATCATTGCTACCGCCGTCTCCGCCAGTCCCGTCGCTGCCTCCGGCGTCGTCCCGCTCGCCAGCACCACGACGTCATCCGCAAAGCCGATCACTTCGGCGCCCTCAGGCAGCACCAGCCGAAGCACGCCGTCGTACATCGCGTTCCACAGGGTTGGGCCCAGGATTGAGCCCTGTGGAACGCCCGCCGTGACCGTACGACGCACTGGCCCCTCGCTGGTCTCGTACACCAGCCTCCTCTCAGAAAAGTAGCTGCGCAATATTTTCTGGAGGGCTGCAGGAACCATCAGCTTCTGCAGGGCAACCGCGATCGCCTTCCAGCTGGCAGAGTTAAAGGCGTTCCTGACGTCCAGTGCTGCCACCACCAGACATCGAGGATCCCGCTGGTTGGTGCGGTGAAACGTCCTCGCGTGTTGTCCTCGCTCGATCACCCGCTCGATGGCCTGAAGCGTGGAACGACCGCGCCGGAACCCGTACTGCCTTGCTGACAGCCGAGGAGCATCGCTGTCCTCCAAGTGGTCGTTCAGCCGATCTAAGATCAGCCGTTCGAACCCCTTGGCGACTGCTCCCAGCATTAGCAGCGGGCGGTGCGACGACGGATCGCCCGGCGGCTTACCTGGCTTCGTGACCAACACAAGGCGTGCCTCCTTCCATGCCGCAGGAAACTCCCCTCGCTCGAGCAGCTGATTGTACACCTTGGCGAAGACCTCCGGGTGCTTCCGCATTGCCGCCTTCACTGCGGCATTCGGGATGCCGTCCAGCCCTGGCGCCTTGGAGGTGGCCATCCGCTCGGCCAGCGAAAGAATTTCCGAGCTCGTGACCGGTCTCAGAGCCTCACTGCACGCGTCGATGTCCGGCCACTCAAATGCCGGATGGTCCGGGAACAAGGCTTCGACGATCGGACCTAGTACGGCTCGGTCCGTTTCCGGTGGTGCCCTGTTACGTAGTTTTGCTCGAACAACCTTGTAACCGAGTCCGAACACCTCGGCTTCGACCCCATCGATCAGCTCTTGCATACTGTCTTCCTTACTGCTGTGAATGGCGGCCTGCAGCAATCGTCGACAGTTCTGCAGCCTGGCCGACGTCACCGCACGTTCCGGAGGTTGGGCCCTGCGATGGGCGGCCTCCGCTGCTCCGCATTCCTCCCTCAGGCGCTCAATCTCTGGAGACCACCAGTACACCTGGGGCTTGCGATGGAAAGTAGCCCCGTGTACTCTCTCCATGATCTCATCGCACGCCTGGGTCAGTCCGCCGATCAGCCCCTCCGGAGTTGCGACCTGCTCAAAGTGGCCGCATGTGAGGGCGATGTCGAAGCACTTGTTATCGAATTGCGTCGTCTTCCACCGGGTCCCGGCGTGTCTGGCTGTCCCGTCTCGACTTCGCTGCTGCTGCTGGCCTCGTCGCTTGGGGCGTTGTCCTGGGACGCCCACCTGGAACTGGACGTAGGCATGGTCGCTGCTGGAAAAGCGATCGAGCACGCGCCAGGAGTCCGGTCGCGCAATAGTTTGGCTGGCAAAGGAAACGTCAACAACGCTTTCCCGCGCAACCCCGTTGCCCTTGAAAGTGGGCACGTTGCCGCGGTTCAGCGTATGCAGCGCCAGCTGCTCCACCACGCTCAGGAGCTCCTGCCCCTTCCGGGTGGTGCGCGCACTCCCCCACTCCTCGTTCCAGGCGTTGAAGTCCCCGGCCAGGACTGATGTTGCGTGTCCGACCAGCGACACCTCCACCGCACCGAGGAAGCTTTCGAAGTCTTCGATGCCGCTGCTGGGTGGCACGTAGCAGCTGGCGAACGTTACTCCCGCTATGGTGGCCACCACGAGTCCCGGGACGACGCTCCCCCAAAGCCGTTGAATAGGGTACGCCCCTGTTGCTATTATCGCCACGCTCTGTTCCGCATCGATGGCCCACCGCGGATCATCCCGAGGTGGTCGATATAGTTCGCAGGCAAGCACCACCTGAGCCCCTAACTCGCGAGCCGTCTGCAGCATGAGGTCTTGGGCTGCCCGGCTTCGCCCGAGGTTCACTTGCAGCACTTTTAGCGCCGGCACGTCGGATGCCCGACCGGGTGCGGGCCGCTGCACACGACGCAGCGCACCTCCGCCGTGCAGCTCTTCGCCTGGTGATCCGGCTTCCCGCAGCGAATGCAGCTTGTCGAGCGGTCCACTTCGCTCCTGCACGCAGCTCGGACGTGCCCCATCTCGAGGCACTTGTAGCACCGTTGCTGACGCGCCTGCAGAGGAGCCACCTTCCGGATCAGACACGATGTGTATTTGATCTTGACGCTCTTGTCGACCAGACCCTCCGCAGCCCTGGCTGTTACGCGGACTATCGCCACTTTCGTGCCGTCCCAGGCAGGTCGCAGGCGAACCGATGTCTCCTCCACCTCGCATTGGCACAGGTTGGTCAGCGCCATCGCCACATCGGTCTCCTTCGCTAAAGGGTCGACAGCGTCCAACCGGATTTCGACCATAGGCGTGACCAGCCGAGCTGAGGCCGGCCGTTCTGCCTTTGCGCAGACCTGCTTGATGCACTGCAGAACTTCTGCAGCGTCCGCGCTCTCCTTCAGCTCCATGACAAGCCTGGAGCGTGTGGTGCGTCGCCCGACGCCTAGGGCCTCAGCATGTTTCTCCATTTCTGGAGCCGTTCGGACAGCCTGGTACACCTCCGTCCAGGTTTGTCCCTCAGCTGGGGCGATTTCAATAGCGTCCGGCTTGGTTTTTCGCTGCCGCTGACGCCGACCTCCTCGTTGTGCTCCAGGCTGGCTACCCCGGGCCTGTTGTCCCTGATGTTGCTGGGGCTGCTGCTTAGACGGTCCTGCGATCGGCTGTCGCTGAACCGCTGCCCGTTGCGGTAGTTGCGGCCACTGCTGCTGCTGTTGCTGCGGCTTGTTCCCCGGTTGCCGGGCCGGCTTACGACGCACCACTTCAGCCCAGGAGCCGCCTTCCGGGTCTGAAAGCGGAGCTGCCGTTGCCGACACCGCTCCCTGCTGTCGCTGTTGCTGCTGCTGCTCACGACGTTGCTGCTGCTGTTGTTGCTGCTGCTGCTGCCACTGCTGCTTCTGGCTGCCTCCATAGCCCAGCGTCTGTGCGAGGAGCTCTTGGAAGCTGGCTCGCTCCTCCCTCAGCTCGTTGCGCAGGCGCTCGATGTCTTCACGAGCCAGCGTCTCGCGCATCCGGGCTTCCTCTCGGGCCAGCTGCAAATCTTGCCGGGCCTGCGCAGCATTTGTTTCCATCTGCTGCCGGAGCATCTGGATCTCCTGTTGCAGACCCACGATCGTCGCTCGCAGCTGCTCGTTGGTGAGCGACGTCTCATTGAGGAGCTGTCTCAGCTCCGACATTTCCGGGGACTGCTGCTTCGCTCCCGGAACAGATGTTCGTGTAAGAGCCACTCGCGGCTCCAGAATAGTGGAGAGCTTCGCCGGCCTCTCCTCCGTTGACTCCGTCCTGGAACGGAGGGTTCGCCCCGTCGACGACATCTCCACCTCTCACTGTTACGGGTGAGGGTGGAGGGGGGGGGGAGTCGGGGGAGGTGTTCTCCCCGACTCGCGGCGACGTAGCGCGTTGATTGACTCCCCACAGAAACACACGCGACGACACACGGTACTCGGCCAAGAACGCGCCACCGAACAGCTGTCCCATACAAAATGTATGGGAACGAAAGACGCCGGAAATCGCCAAAACCTCCAACTTTGGAAGCCTATAACTCCGCAACGGTTCGTCGCACAAAAATGTTAGACCACTCTATCGACGCGGGATATTCTCACTTATAGTCCTCAAGTGTTTTTAAGATCACTAACGCACTTTTTGGGGGGTAAAACGGTCCCCCACCAAACAGGGATAACTGGCTTGTGGCCGCCAAGCGTTCATAGCGACGTGGCTTATTGATCCTTCGATGTCGGCTCTTCCTATCATTGTGAAGCAAAATTCACCAAGCGTAGGATTGTTCACCCTTTCAAGGGAACGTGAGCTGGGTTTAGACCGTCGTGAGACAGGTTAGTTTTACCCTACTGGTGTGTGCTGTATGCTGCTATCTTAACGGAATTCCTGTGCAGTACGAGAGGAACCACAGGTACGGACCACTGGCTCAATACTAGTTCGACCGGACTTTGGTATGACGCTACGTCCGCTGGATTATGCCTGAACGCCTCTAAGGTCGTATCCAATCCGAGCTGATAGCGCATCATAAACCCATTAGGTGATCGGAAGCTAGCGGGCTTAACAACCCTCTGAGATCCGTCGGTGCTGCCCCGTGCACACTGCCGTCTCATCCCCGCTATAGCACTAGACTGAGCCGCAACGGGCGGGTGTACGCTGCACGTGGAAGTACCTTATCACAGGGAACCCTGGTGGCTGTGCGCCCGTCGACCGTGGATACAACTAGTTTCGACACCTTCGACCGCCCGCAAACGACGGGACTACAGGCTGGGAGCTGCGAGTTGTAGAGATGCGTTCGCATCGATCCTCTCAGGCGACCCATGCTTGGTGGTGAAGTGGTTAGTTCGTGGAGTATAGGCTTGCTGCACTCGACAAGAGTGCTGCTTGCAAGGCTGTGGTGGTACGTATGGTAGTTGATGAGCATAGGCTTGCTGCACTCGACAAGAGTGCTGCTTGCAAGCCTATGGTGGTACGTGTACGGTAGTTGATGTGAGCATAGGCTTGCTGCACTCGACAAGAGTGCTGCTTGCAAGCCTATGGGTGGTGTGGTGTGTGGTGCATGATTAGCCTTTCAAGGAAGATGTGTCCTTGGGGCTAATCGGTTATTTTTATAAGTCCGGGAAACCTTTCTCGTCGGGATTCTTATCCTAAGCAACCACGAAAGCTTCCAAGAGTTGAAACATTGCCTATCAAGTAGGCCGTACCAGCCCATAGCAACCCAACCAAGATACTCTAACAGGCCAAGATTGGTTGGAGACTTCAAAATTTTGCTAAGTCCATGGCCACCATAAGCCATTTCTATCAAGAAGGCCACGAACAGTGCTTAGCAACCACGAAAGCTTCCAAGAGTTGAAACATTGCCTATCAAGTAGGCCGTACCAGCCCATAGCAACCCAACCAAGATACTCTAACAGGCCAAGATTGGTTGGAGAATTCAAAATTTGGCTAAGTCCATGGCCACCATAAGCCATTTCTATCAAGAAGGCCACGAACAGTGCTTAGCAACCACGAAAGCTTCCAAGAGTTGAAACATTGCCTATCAAGTAGGCCGTACCAGCCCATAGCAACCCAACCAAGATACTCTAACAGGCCAAGATTGGTTGGAGAATTCAAAATTTTGCTAAGTCCATGGCCACCATAAGCCATTTCTATCAAGAAGGCCATGGACAGTGCTTAGCAACCACGAAAGCTTCCAAGAGTTGAAACATTGCCTATCAAGTAGGCCGTACCAGCCCATAGCAACCCAACCAAGATACTCTAACAGGCCAAGATTGGTTGGAGATTTCAAAATTTGGCTAAGTCCATGGCCACCATAAGCCATTTCTACCAAGAAGGCCATGGACAGTGCTTAGCAACCACGAAAGCTTCCAAGAGTTGAAACATTGCCTATCAAGTAGGCCGTACCAGCCCATAGCAACCCAACCAAGATACTCTAACAGGCCAAGATTGGTTGGAGAATTCAAAATTTTGCTAAGTCCATGGCCACCATAAGCCATTTCTATCAAGAAGGCCATGGACAGTGCTTAGCAACCACGAAAGCTTCCAAGAGTTGAAACATTGCCTATCAAGTAGGCCGTAGCAGCCCATAGCAACCCAACCAAGATACTCTAACAGGCCAAGATTGGTTGGAGACTTCAAAATTTGGCTAAGTCCATGGCCACCATAAGCCATTTCTATCAAGAAGGCCATGGACAGTGCTTAGCAACCACGAAAGCTTCCAAGAGTTGAAACATTGCCTATCAAGTAGGCCGTACCAGCCCATAGCAACCCAACCAAGATACTCTAACAGGCCAAGATTGGTTGGAGAATTCAAAATGTTGCTAAGTCCATGGCCACCATAAGCCATTTCTATCAAGAAGGCCACGAACAGTGCTTAGCAACCACGAAAGCTTCCAAGAGTTGAAACATTGCCTATCAAGTAGGCCGTACCAGCCCATAGCAACCCAACCAAGATACTCTAACAGGCCAAGATTGGTTGGAGACTTCAAAATTTTGCTAAGTCCATGGCCACCATAAGCCATTTCTATCAAGAAGGCCACGAACAGTGCTTAGCAACCACGAAAGCTTCCAAGAGTTGAAACATTGCCTATCAAGTAGGCCGTAGCAGCCCATAGCAACCCAACCAAGATAATCTAACAGGCCAAGATTGGTTGGAGATTTCAAAATTTGGCTAAGTCCAGATTTTTTTACCCTTCGGGAATACAACCCTAGTTCACCAAGTTGAACGCGAAAAAATGTCCATAGGATACGCACAAAACGTTTATTGAGTTGGTCACCATATGTGGAAATTATGGTGAAAATAAGCCAAGTTCCGGAGTTTTTAACTCACACGAAACCACGAAAAACTTTCATTAGGAAAACTTGGTTGGAGCACCCTACTGCAGAACACACCGACATGGACGAAAGGGTTGACTGGCTAAGAGAAAAAATTTTTGCGGGACCACTCAAAACATCATAGTTAGACCTAGCAAATGATGAAAAGTGAAACCCGCGATCGATTGGAGAAACCTTATTTTACACTGAAAAATTCCACATAAGGAAAATTTGTATGGAGCACCCTACTGCAGAGCACACCGACAGGGCCGGGAAGGAAGGCCCGGTCCAAGAAAAAATTTTTGCGGGACCACTCAAAACATCATAGTTAGACCTAGCAAATGATGAAAAGTGAAACCCGCGATCGATTGGAGAAACCTTATTTTACACTGAAAAATTCCACATAAGGAAAATTTGTATGGAGCACCCTACTGCAGAGCACACCGACAGGGCCGGGAAGGAAGGCCCGGTCCAAGAAAAAATTTTTGCGGGACCACTCAAAACATCATAGTTAGACCTAGCAAATGATGAAAAGTGAAACCCGCGATCGATTGGAGAAACCTTATTTTACACTGAAAAATTCCACATAAGGAAAATTTGTATGGAGCACCCTACTGCAGAGCACACCGACAGGGCCGGGAAGGAAGGCCCGGTCCAAGAAAAAATTTTTGCGGGACCACTCAAAACATCATAGTTAGACCTAGCAAATGATGAAAAGTGAAACCCGCGATCGATTGGAGAAACCTTATTTTACACTGAAAAATTCCACATAAGCAAAATTTGTATGGAGCACCCTACTGCAGAGCACACCGACATGGACGAAAGGGTCGACTGGCCAAGAGAAAAAATTTTTGCGGGACCACTCAAAACATCATAGTTAGACCTAGCAAATGATGAAAAGTGAAACCCGCGATCGATTGGAGAAACCTTATTTTACACTGAAAAATTCCACATAAGCAAAATTTGTATGGAGCACCCTACTGCAGAGCACACCGACATGGACGAAAGGGTCGACTGGCCAAGAGAAAAAATTTTTGCGGGACCACTCAAAACATCATAGTTAGACCTAGCAAATGATGAAAAGTGAAACCCGCGATCGATTGGAGAAACCTTATTTTACACTGAAAAATTCCACATAAGCAAAATTTGTATGGAGCACCCTACTGCAGAACACACCGACATGGACGAAAGGGTCGACTGGCCAAGAGAAAAAATTTTTGCGGGACCACTCAAAACATCATAGTTAGACCTAGCAAATGATGAAAAGTGAAACCCGCGATCGATTGGAGAAACCTTATTTTACACTGAAAATTCCACATAAGGAAAATTTGTATGGAGCACCCTACTGCAGAACACACCGACATGGACGAAAGGGTCGACTGGCCAAGAGAAAAAATTTTTGCGGGACCACTCAAAACATCATAGTTAGACCTAGCAAATGATGAAAAGTGAAACCCGCGATCGATTGGAGAAACCTTATTTTACACTGAAAATTCCACATAAGGAAAATTTGTATGGAGCACCCTGCTGTGGTCACCATCGGTCGAGTTGGTCGAGACGGGCAAAAAATTTTTTTTTCCATATCGTCTCAAAACATGATTTATGGACCTTGTAAATGTTGAAAAGTGAAACGAAATCACTTTTGGAGCGATGAAAATTTTGTATGGGAGGTCCCTACCCGGAACAAATTTTACTAGTAAAGTCATCATTCCGCGACGAGAAATTTGAAAATGGTCAAATATGGTTAAGATGTCATGTTCATTCCCTACTATGGGGGACCAGGTCGTCACGAAAAAATTTTTTTCTCGACCTGGTCAAATGTGGTTCTGCGGCCGAGGTTAAACTAATATTGCATATTTTGGGCCAAAAACCCCCCTCTGCCAGATATTGTACCCGTTCAAGAGCAATAGCAGACCACATAAGTTGAGCTTTGAGGTATCTGAAAGTTGAATATAGAGCGAGGTTCTAAGCGAAGGGATAGCTTAACGTTGAGCATTGAACGCAAAAAAGCTTAGAGATAAGCTTAAGATACAAGGGTTGTGGTGCATGAGGCCGCTTAACGTTGAGCTTTGAACGCACATGGCTAGAACTAAGCTAAGAGATACCTATAGTGGTGCATGGAACTGCTCACAAGTTGAGCTTCGAGAAGTCCAAAGGCAAAATGTAGAGCGAGGTTCTAAGCGAAGGGATAGCTTAACGTTGAGCATTGAACGCAAAAAAGCTTAGAGATAAGCTTATTATATAACGATTGTGGTGCAGGACACAGCTTAACGTTGAGCTTTGAACGCACATGGCTAGAACTAAGCTAAGAGATACGGGTAGTGGTGCATGGAACTGCTCACAAGTTGAGCTTCGAGAAGTCCAAAGGCAAAATATAGAGAGAGGTCCTAGCAGCCTAAAAAACTTCTAGGGCCGACAGCTCACAAGTTGAGTTTCGAACGCAATTAGGCTACCCTGGTAGCCTTGATTTGAAAGCATTAAGGCAATGATATGGTAGAATGCCCGATCTTAAACCTATTGACAGAGAATGTGTACGAGTAAGCATAGATGTGGAGGAGCACATACCCTAAACAGTCCCGAAAGATGGTTAGCTAAGTGATGCATCACAAATGGACTTGGCGCACCAAGTTCACACTGAAACACACACGATCGCGTATATTAAAACCTGTTGTGTGGTGCATCACTAATAAAGTTTGGTGCGTCAAACGAACATGAGAGTTGAGCATATTGGGTATGTGTGATAACACACTTTGCACGACAATCGAGAAACCGCATAAGCTCAGTATAACACAGCAGGGGAAGATTGATGAAAACCAGAGCTAATACAT
>NW_026525706.1:32500-41548 GCF_943734725.1 Anopheles marshallii | reverse complement strand
GTCCATGGCCACCATAAGCCATTTCTATCAAGAAGGCCATGGACAGTGCTTAGCAACCACGAAAGCTTCCAAGAGTTGAAACATTGCCTATCAAGTAGGCCGTACCAGCCCATAGCAACCCAACCAAGATACTCTAACAGGCCAAGATTGGTTGGAGATTTCAAAATTTGGCTAAGTCCATGGCCACCATAAGCCATTTCTACCAAGAAGGCCATGGACAGTGCTTAGCAACCACGAAAGCTTCCAAGAGTTGAAACATTGCCTATCAAGTAGGCCGTACCAGCCCATAGCAACCCAACCAAGATACTCTAACAGGCCAAGATTGGTTGGAGAATTCAAAATTTTGCTAAGTCCATGGCCACCATAAGCCATTTCTATCAAGAAGGCCATGGACAGTGCTTAGCAACCACGAAAGCTTCCAAGAGTTGAAACATTGCCTATCAAGTAGGCCGTAGCAGCCCATAGCAACCCAACCAAGATACTCTAACAGGCCAAGATTGGTTGGAGACTTCAAAATTTGGCTAAGTCCATGGCCACCATAAGCCATTTCTATCAAGAAGGCCATGGACAGTGCTTAGCAACCACGAAAGCTTCCAAGAGTTGAAACATTGCCTATCAAGTAGGCCGTACCAGCCCATAGCAACCCAACCAAGATACTCTAACAGGCCAAGATTGGTTGGAGAATTCAAAATTTTGCTAAGTCCATGGCCACCATAAGCCATTTCTATCAAGAAGGCCACGAACAGTGCTTAGCAACCACGAAAGCTTCCAAGAGTTGAAACATTGCCTATCAAGTAGGCCGTACCAGCCCATAGCAACCCAACCAAGATACTCTAACAGGCCAAGATTGGTTGGAGAATTCAAAATGTTGCTAAGTCCATGGCCACCATAAGCCATTTCTATCAAGAAGGCCACGAACAGTGCTTAGCAACCACGAAAGCTTCCAAGAGTTGAAACATTGCCTATCAAGTAGGCCGTACCAGCCCATAGCAACCCAACCAAGATACTCTAACAGGCCAAGATTGGTTGGAGAATTCAAAATTTTGCTAAGTCCATGGCCACCATAAGCCATTTCTATCAAGAAGGCCATGGACAGTGCTTAGCAACCACGAAAGCTTCCAAGAGTTGAAACATTGCCTATCAAGTAGGCCGTACCAGCCCATAGCAAACCAACCAAGATAATCTAACAGGCCAAGATTGGTTGGAGATTTCAAAATTTGGCTAAGTCCAGATTTTTTTACCCTTCGGGAAAACAACCCTAGTTCACCAAGTTGAACGCGAAAAACTGTCCATAGGATACGCACAAAACGTTTATTGAGTTGGTCACCATATGTGGAAATTATGGTGAAAATAAGCCAAGTTCCGGAGTTTTTAACTCACACGAAACCACGAAAAACTTTCATTAGGAAAACTTGGTTGGAGCACCCTACTGCAGAACACACCGACATGGACGAAAGGGTCGACTGGCCAAGAGAAAAAATTTTTGCGGGACCACTCAAAACATCATAGTTAGACCTAGCAAATGATGAAAAGTGAAACCCGCGATCGATTGGAGAAACCTTATTTTACACTGAAAAATTCCACATAAGGAAAATTTGTATGGAGCACCCTACTGCAGAGCACACCGACAGGGCCGGGAAGGAAGGCCCGGTCCAAGAAAAAATTTTTGCGGGACCACTCAAAACATCATAGTTAGACCTAGCAAATGATGAAAAGTGAAACCCGCGATCGATTGGAGAAACCTTATTTTACACTGAAAAATTCCACATAAGGAAAATTTGTATGGAGCACCCTACTGCAGAGCACACCGACAGGGCCGGGAAGGAAGGCCCGGTCCAAGAAAAAATTTTTGCGGGACCACTCAAAACATCATAGTTAGACCTAGCAAATGATGAAAAGTGAAACCCGCGATCGATTGGAGAAACCTTATTTTACACTGAAAAATTCCACATAAGGAAAATTTGTATGGAGCACCCTACTGCAGAGCACACCGACAGGGCCGGGAAGGAAGGCCCGGTCCAAGAAAAAATTTTTGCGGGACCACTCAAAACATCATAGTTAGACCTAGCAAATGATGAAAAGTGAAACCCGCGATCGATTGGAGAAACCTTATTTTACACTGAAAAATTCCACATAAGGAAAATTTGTATGGAGCACCCTACTGCAGAGCACACCGACAGGGCCGGGAAGGAAGGCCCGGTCCAAGAAAAAATTTTTGCGGGACCACTCAAAACATCATAGTTAGACCTAGCAAATGATGAAAAGTGAAACCCGCGATCGATTGGAGAAACCTTATTTTACACTGAAAAATTCCACATAAGGAAAATTTGTATGGAGCACCCTACTGCAGAGCACACCGACAGGGCCGGGAAGGAAGGCCCGGTCCAAGAAAAAATTTTTGCGGGACCACTCAAAACATCATAGTTAGACCTAGCAAATGATGAAAAGTGAAACCCGCGATCGATTGGAGAAACCTTATTTTACACTGAAAAATTCCACATAAGGAAAATTTGTATGGAGCACCCTACTGCAGAGCACACCGACAGGGCCGGGAAGGAAGGCCCGGTCCAAGAAAAAATTTTTGCGGGACCACTCAAAACATCATAGTTAGACCTAGCAAATGATGAAAAGTGAAACCCGCGATCGATTGGAGAAACCTTATTTTACACTGAAAAATTCCACATAAGGAAAATTTGTATGGAGCACCCTACTGCAGAGCACACCGACAGGGCCGGGAAGGAAGGCCCGGTCCAAGAAAAAATTTTTGCGGGACCACTCAAAACATCATAGTTAGACCTAGCAAATGATGAAAAGTGAAACCCGCGATCGATTGGAGTAACCTTATTTTACACTGAAAAATTCCACATAAGGAAAATTTGTATGGAGCACCCTACTGCAGAGCACACCGACAGGGCCGGGAAGGAAGGCCCGGTCCAAGAAAAAATTTTTGCGGGACCACTCAAAACATCATAGTTAGACCTAGCAAATGATGAAAAGTGAAACCCGCGATCGATTGGAGAAACCTTATTTTACACTGAAAAATTCCACATAAGGAAAATTTGTATGGAGCACCCTACTGCAGAGCACACCGACAGGGCCGGGAAGGAAGGCCCGGTCCAAGAAAAAATTTTTGCGGGACCACTCAAAACATCATAGTTAGACCTAGCAAATGATGAAAAGTGAAACCCGCGATCGATTGGAGAAACCTTATTTTACACTGAAAAATTCCACATAAGGAAAATTTGTATGGAGCACCCTACTGCAGAGCACACCGACAGGGCCGGGAAGGAAGGCCCGGTCCAAGAAAAAATTTTTGCGGGACCACTCAAAACATCATAGTTAGACCTAGCAAATGATGAAAAGTGAAACCCGCGATCGATTGGAGAAACCTTATTTTACACTGAAAAATTCCACATAAGGAAAATTTGTATGGAGCACCCTACTGCAGAGCACACCGACAGGGCCGGGAAGGAAGGCCCGGTCCAAGAAAAAATTTTTGCGGGACCACTCAAAACATCATAGTTAGACCTAGCAAATGATGAAAAGTGAAACCCGCGATCGATTGGAGAAACCTTATTTTACACTGAAAAATTCCACATAAGGAAAATTTGTATGGAGCACCCTACTGCAGAGCACACCGACAGGGCCGGGAAGGAAGGCCCGGTCCAAGAAAAAATTTTTGCGGGACCACTCAAAACATCATAGTTAGACCTAGCAAATGATGAAAAGTGAAACCCGCGATCGATTGGAGAAACCTTATTTTACACTGAAAAATTCCACATAAGCAAAATTTGTATGGAGCACCCTACTGCAGAACACACCGACAGGGCCGGGAAGGAAGGCCCGGTCCAAGAAAAAATTTTTGCGGGACCACTCAAAACATCATAGTTAGACCTAGCAAATGATGAAAAGTGAAACCCGCGATCGATTGGAGAAACCTTATTTTACACTGAAAAATTCCACATAAGCAAAATTTGTATGGAGCACCCTACTGCAGAGCACACCGACAGGGCCGGGAAGGAAGGCCCGGTCCAAGAAAAAATTTTTGCGGGACCACTCAAAACATCATAGTTAGACCTAGCAAATGATGAAAAGTGAAACCCGCGATCGATTGGAGAAACCTTATTTTACACTGAAAAATTCCACATAAGGAAAATTTGTATGGAGCACCCTACTGCAGAGCACACCGACAGGGCCGGGAAGGAAGGCCCGGTCCAAGAAAAAATTTTTGCGGGACCACTCAAAACATCATAGTTAGACCTAGCAAATGATGAAAAGTGAAACCCGCGATCGATTGGAGAAACCTTATTTTACACTGAAAAATTCCACATAAGGAAAATTTGTATGGAGCACCCTACTGCAGAGCACACCGACAGGGCCGGGAAGGAAGGCCCGGTCCAAGAAAAAATTTTTGCGGGACCACTCAAAACATCATAGTTAGACCTAGCAAATGATGAAAAGTGAAACCCGCGATCGATTGGAGAAACCTTATTTTACACTGAAAAATTCCACATAAGGAAAATTTGTATGGAGCACCCTACTGCAGAACACACCGACATGGACGAAAGGGTCGAGTGGCTAAGAGAAAAAATTTTTGCGGGACCACTCAAAACATCATAGTTAGACCTAGCAAATGATGAAAAGTGAAACCCGCGATCGATTGGAGAAACCTTATTTTACACTGAAAAATTCCACATAAGGAAAATTTGTATGGAGCACCCTACTGCAGAGCACACCGACAGGGCCGGGAAGGAAGGCCCGGTCCAAGAAAAAATTTTTGCGGGACCACTCAAAACATCATAGTTAGACCTAGCAAATGATGAAAAGTGAAACCCGCGATCGATTGGAGAAACCTTATTTTACACTGAAAAATTCCACATAAGGAAAATTTGTATGGAGCACCCTACTGCAGAACACACCGACATGGACGAAAGGGTCGACTGGCTAAGAGAAAAAATTTTTGCGGGACCACTCAAAACATCATAGTTAGACCTAGCAAATGATGAAAAGTGAAACCCGCGATCGATTGGAGAAACCTTATTTTACACTGAAAAATTCCACATAAGGAATATTTGTATGGAGCACCCTACTGCAGAGCACACCGACAGGGCCGGGAAGGAAGGCCCGGTCCAAGAAAAAATTTTTGCGGGACCACTCAAAACATCATAGTTAGACCTAGCAAATGATGAAAAGTGAAACCCGCGATCGATTGGAGAAACCTTATTTTACACTGAAAAATTCCACATAAGGAAAATTTGTATGGAGCACCCTACTGCAGAGCACACCGACAGGGCCGGGAAGGAAGGCCCGGTCCAAGAAAAAATTTTTGCGGGACCACTCAAAACATCATAGTTAGACCTAGCAAATGATGAAAAGTGAAACCCGCGATCGATTGGAGAAACCTTATTTTACACTGAAAAATTCCACATAAGGAAAATTTGTATGGAGCACCCTACTGCAGAGCACACCGACAGGGCCGGGAAGGAAGGCCCGGTCCAAGAAAAAATTTTTGCGGGACCACTCAAAACATCATAGTTAGACCTAGCAAATGATGAAAAGTGAAACCCGCGATCGATTGGAGAAACCTTATTTTACACTGAAAAATTCCACATAAGGAAAATTTGTATGGAGCACCCTACTGCAGAGCACACCGACATGGACGAAAGGGTCGACTGGCTAAGAGAAAAAATTTTTGCGGGACCACTCAAAACATCATAGTTAGACCTAGCAAATGATGAAAAGTGAAACCCGCGATCGATTGGAGAAACCTTATTTTACACTGAAAAATTCCACATAAGGAAAATTTGTATGGAGCACCCTACTGCAGAGCACACCGACAGGGCCGGGAAGGAAGGCCCGGTCCAAGAAAAAATTTTTGCGGGACCACTCAAAACATCATAGTTAGACCTAGCAAATGATGAAAAGTGAAACCCGCGATCGATTGGAGAAACCTTATTTTACACTGAAAAATTCCACATAAGGAAAATTTGTATGGAGCACCCTACTGCAGAGCACACCGACAGGGCCGGGAAGGAAGGCCCGGTCCAAGAAAAAATTTTTGCGGGACCACTCAAAACATCATAGTTAGACCTAGCAAATGATGAAAAGTGAAACCCGCGATCGATTGGAGAAACCTTATTTTACACTGAAAAATTCCACATAAGGAAAATTTGTATGGAGCACCCTACTGCAGAGCACACCGACAGGGCCGGGAAGGAAGGCCCGGTCCAAGAAAAAATTTTTGCGGGACCACTCAAAACATCATAGTTAGACCTAGCAAATGATGAAAAGTGAAACCCGCGATCGATTGGAGAAACCTTATTTTACACTGAAAAATTCCACATAAGGAAAATTTGTATGGAGCACCCTACTGCAGAACACACCGACATGGACGAAAGGGTCGACTGGCCAAGAGAAAAAATTTTTGCGGGACCACTCAAAACATCATAGTTAGACCTAGCAAATGATGAAAAGTGAAACCCGCGATCGATTGGAGAAACCTTATTTTACACTGAAAAATTCCACATAAGGAAAATTTGTATGGAGCACCCTACTGCAGAACACACCGACATGGACGAAAGGGTCGACTGGCCAAGAGAAAAAATTTTTGCGGGACCACTCAAAACATCATAGTTAGACCTAGCAAATGATGAAAAGTGAAACCCGCGATCGATTGGAGAAACCTTATTTTACACTGAAAATTCCACATAAGGAAAATTTGTATGGAGCACCCTGCTGTGGTCACCATCGGTCGAGTTGGTCGAGACGGGCAAAAAATTTTTTTTTCCATATCGTCTCAAAACATGATTTATGGACCTTGTAAATGTTGAAAAGTGAAACGAAATCACTTTTGGAGCGATGAAAATTTTGTATGGGAGGTCCCTACCCGGAACAAATTTTACTAGTAAAGTCATGATTCCGCGACGAGAAATTTGAAAATGGTCAAATATGGTTAAGATGTCATGTTCATTCCCTACTATGGGGGACCAGGTCGTCACGAAAAAATTTTTTTCTCGACCTGGTCAAATGTGGTTCTGCGGCCGAGGTTAAACTAATATTGCATATTTTGGGCCAAAAACCCCCCTCTGCCAGATATTGTACCCGTTCAAGAGCAATAGCAGACCACATAAGTTGAGCTTTGAGGTATCTGAAAGTTGAATATAGAGCGAGGTTCTAAGCGAAGGGATAGCTTAACGTTGAGCATTGAACGCAAAAAAGCTTAGAGATAAGCTTAAGATACAAGGGTTGTGGTGCATGAGGCCGCTTAACGTTGAGCTTTGAACGCACATGGCTAGAACTAAGCTAAGAGATACCTATAGTGGTGCATGGAACTGCTCACAAGTTGAGCTTCGAGAAGTCCAAAGGCAAAATGTAGAGCGAGGTTCTAAGCGAAGGGATAGCTTAACGTTGAGCATTGAACGCAAAAAAGCTTAGAGATAAGCTTATTATATAACGATTGTGGTGCAGGACACAGCTTAACGTTGAGCTTTGAACGCACATGGCTAGAACTAAGCTAAGAGATACGGGTAGTGGTGCATGGAACTGCTCACAAGTTGAGCTTCGAGAAGTCCAAAGGCAAAATATAGAGAGAGGTCCTAGCAGCCTAAAAAACTTCTAGGGCCGACAGCTCACAAGTTGAGTTTCGAACGCAATTAGGCTACCCTGGTAGCCTTGATTTGAAAGCATTAAGGCAATGATATGGTAGAATGCCCGATCTTAAACCTATTGACAGAGAATGTGTACGAGTAAGCATAGATGTGGAGGAGCACATACCCTAAACAGTCCCGAAAGATGGTTAGCTAAGTGATGCATCACAAATGGACTTGGCGCACCAAGTTCACACTGAAACACACACGATCGCGTATATTAAAACCTGTTGTGTGGTGCATCACTAATAAAGTTTGGTGCGTCAAACGAACATGAGAGTTGAGCATATTGGGTATGTGTGATAACACACTTTGCACGACAATCGAGAAACCGCATAAGCTCAGTATAACACAGCAGGGGAAGATTGATGAAAACCAGAGCTAATACATGCAACAGGCCGGGAATGCTGCTTCTGAAGGTGGTAGGACCGGTGCACTTATTAGTTAAACCAATCGGCCGATTGAGTTGAAGTCTGGTACCGATCTTTCACTTGACTGTGCCCCATCAACTATTGATGGTAGTGTAGAGGACTACCATGGTTGTGACGGGAAGCGGGAATCAGGGTTCGATTCCGGAGCTAGTAGAGAGTGCCTGATAAAGGCCATGGTACACATCCAAATCAGGAAAGCAGCAGGAAACACTACCATACATTGCCAGGTGCATAGGAGGATTGCAAGCCCGTAAATTGCCCGATCATAGCCAGCGATGCTGAGAACGGAATTTATTCCTTCGATCGTCGTTGGTTCACATGTTTACTGATGGTTGTACGAACACCATACCCGGTGGTAAGTACAGTGGAGCTCGCCTTCACAACATAATGTTCACCAGTTGGACGCATAGATTGGAATAGCTCACATAGTGTTGGATTGCTGGAAACACACATTCCAGACTGCTCCGGTAGTCATGGAAAGGAGAGGATTGCAAGCCCGTAAATTGCCCGATTATAGCCAACGATGCTGAGAACGGAATTTATTCCTTCGATCGTCGTTGGTTCACATGTTTACTGATGGTTGTACGAACACCATACCCGGTGGTAAGTACAGTGGAGCTCGCCTTCACAACATAATGTTCACCAGTTGGACGCATAGATTGGAATAGCTCACAAGTGTTGGAAAGTTGAACGCACGTTGAAGACCGCTACTGTGGTCTTGGAAAGTAGAGGATTGCAAGCCCGTAAATTGTCCGATCATAGCCAACGATGCTGAGATCGGAATTCATTCCTTCGATCGTCGTTGGTTCGCATGTTTACTGATGGTTGTACGAACACCATACCCGGTGGTAAGTACAGTGGAGCTCGCCTTCACAACATAATGTTCACCAGTTGAACGTACAAGTTGGAATAGCTCACATAGTGTTGGATTGCTGGAAACACACAAAATGATACGAGTAAGGTTGCGTGAG
>NW_026525706.1:12500-22500 GCF_943734725.1 Anopheles marshallii | reverse complement strand
GTTCTGCCAGCGCGAGAACCTCCGCTTCCGTGACGGGTCGCAGCCTCTCCTCGTCAGCCGTTCGCTCGATGGCTGGCCACTCGAACGGGGGATGCAGCGGGAAACAGGGCATCCACGATCGGCTCCAGCACTGTCCGGTCCGTCTCCGGCGGGGTGCGACCACGCAGCTTGGCCATCACCCACCTTGTATCCCAGTCCGAATACGTCGCTGTCGACTCCGTCGATCAGCTCTTGGAGCTTCTCGTTTCGACTCTCCTGGATCCCGCGCTGCAGCCCTCTACGAAGGTCCTGCAGACGCCCAAGCCGCGTCCCGTTCTGTTGGCCCCTTCCGGCCCACGATGCCTCTCTCCGCCTCCTCGCACTCACGCCTCATGCGTTCCTGGCGGCTGACGGAACTTTGGCGGGCCCACTCGCTCCATCGTCCTGTCGCAGGCCAGGGACAGCGCTCCTACCAGCGCGTCAGGCGTGTCCGCTTCTGCAAATCGACAATCAATCAGCGCAGCCTGGTATCCCTCCCTGCAGAAAGTCGACGTCTTCCAGCGAACTCCTGCATGCTGCGGGAGGCGAGACGACTGCGTCCGATGGTGTTGTTTCGTACGCTGCTGCGGTGCTGACCGTCTCCCCGGAACGCCCACGGAGAACTCCACGTACCGGTGGTCGCTGTACGAATATCGCTGGCTGACCCTCCAGGTGTCCTCAAGGGCGACCGTAGAGCTCGCGAAGGACACATCTACAACGCTCTCGCGCGCGACCCCATTGCCCTTGAAGGTGGGCACGTTGCCGCGGTTGAGGACCTCCAGCTGCAGATGGTCGATAGCGCCCTTGAGGATGTGCCCTCTCGATGTTGTGCGGGCACTCCCCCAGTCCGTACTCCATGCATTAAGATCACCTGCCATCACCAGGTGCTGATGTCCCACCAACGCCATCTCCACCGCCTCGAGATAGGCGACGAAGTCCGCTGGTCCGGTGTTTGGCGAGACGTAGCAGCTAGCGAATGTCACTCCTCCCACTGTGGCCACCACCAGCCCAGGATGAGCGCTTTCCCATAAACGCTGTATGGGATAAGCCCCGGTGGCGACCACTGCCACACTCTGCGCCTCATCCACCGCCCATCTGCCGTTGTCCCGAGGCGGCTTATATAATTCGCAGGCGATGACAACGTCCACCCCCAGCTCCCGCGCCGTCTGCAGCATCAGGTCCTGCGCTGATCTGCTGCGCCCGAGGTTGATCTGCAGGACCTTTATCGTTGTCGAGGACAGGACGGATGTCCCACCCGGTGCGGGCCCTTGCATGTCACGCAGCAGACCGCTGCCGTGCATGTTCGGGCCAGGTGTCCCGGTTGGCCGCAGCGGATGCAGTGCGTCGACCAATCCATCTCGCTCCGGCATTGGTGCCGCAGGTGTCCGTGCTCCAGGCATTTGAAGCACCGCTGCTGGCCCCGCGTCAGTGGTGTCAACTGCGTAGCTAGGCACGAAGTGTGCAGCACCTTCACGTGCTGCTGCGCAATCTTCGCTGCCGCCTTCACTGCCATTCGGACGTATGCCGTCTGCGTGCCATTCCATGCCTTGACCAAATGCACGGCGGATTCCTTCACCGACTGCTCTGTGAATGTTTGGATCGCCGTCGCCACGTCCGTCGCCGTCGCTAAAGGGTCCACCTCTTCCAGGCGGACCTCTACCGTTTCCGTCACCAGGCGGGCGGTGGCCGGAGCTGCGGCCTGTGCGCAGACCTCCTGCACACGTTGAAAAATTGCTTCCGAATTAGCACCGTCCTCTACGTCCATAACCAGCCGATCCCGCGTCGTTCGCCGTCCCACACCGAGCTTCGCCTGGTGTTCAGCCAACGACGGTGCGCTGCGGACTAGCTGGTAAACGTCTGTCCACGTTTGACCGTCTCCTGGGGCCACCTCTATAGCGTCCAGCTTCTTTTTCGTCGACTGCTTGCGTGGCGCAAGTTGCGGGCGTGGCTTTTCCGGCTGCTGCTGTTGTTGCTGCTGCGGCTTCGGTGGTGCCTTGCGGGGTCCCACCACCGTCCATGCGCCACTCTGCGTCGCCTGTGTACCAGATGCCTCGGCAGCCACATTGGCATAGGACGGCCGCTGCTGCTGCTGTTGTTGTTGCTGCTGCAGCGGTTGCTGCTGAGCAGGGCCACGCGTTGGCCCCTGCGTCTGTTGTGGCCGTTGCTGTTGTTTCTGCAACCGTTGGGGCTGCTGCTTCGTCAAAGAAGACGACTGCTCCTGCAGCTGCGATTGCTGTGCCTGATTGCCGCCACAACCAAGCATCTGCGCCAACAGCTCCTGGTGGCTTGCCGTCTCCTTTTCTAGCTCCTTGCGGAGACGTTGAGTCTCCTCGTGCCACTGACGAGCCTGTTGCTTGTTCCATTGCAGCTCTTCTTTGAACTGCTGCTGGGCCAGCTTCAGTTCCTCCCGGGCCAACTTTCGTTCCTCGCGGGCCATGTTGTCATTGGCCTCAATCCGCTGTCGCAGCATCACAAGCTCTTGCTGCAGCTCTTTACACATGGTTCGAAGCTGCTCGTTTGCGAGGGACATTTCCCCGATCACCTTCCGCAGTTCCACCATGTCGTTGTTCGTCGACTTCGATGCCATCACCGAAGCTCTTGTCAACATTACCTTCGGCTCTACAGCCAAAAGAGACCGCCCCGGCCTTTCCTCGGTAGACTCCGACCGAGGACGCGATGCTCGGGTTGTCGCCATTTTAGAGACCCAAGCAGGCCTCCGTGGTCAGGGGGAGGTGTTTCCCTACTTGCAGACGCCTTCCCGTATTTTCCCCAGTCGTTCCCGATTTTTCCCCGCGATTTTCAGTTAAATTCGGAAATTCGAGCAGTTTCGAGCAGTTTCGAGCTCGATGAAAACTGTCCAAATCGAGCAGATTCGAGCTGCCGATGACCCCCCCAGCTTCCCAGAATTTTTCTACGTGTTTTTGAGTTTCGAGCAGTTTTTCGAGCAAAAACCGTCAATTTGAAAATTTGTCAGCGGGGGACTGCTCACCTTCGAAAATTCGTCAGCGGGGTCATATGTGTCACTCGGATGTCACCAAAAAATGTCAAAAAATTTTTTCGCGTTTTTCACTGTTTTTTCGCTTGGATCTTATTAAACGAGTTAAAACAATCACAACGGTGAAAACCGCACACGAATCCGATAAAAACTCGCAAAGTTATTAACGATTTTCTAATAAACACCGTTGCTCGAAACCACGTGCTCCGGCGGTAGCACCCCTTGCACTTTTTTGCCACGTTGTTTTTCGGCGATTTTCGTCCGATTTCCGTCCGGTTTTTTGCATTAACACGATCACGGGCACAAAAACTACCGTTTCCGTCCACTTCCGGCCCGATTGGACCGGATTTTTACGCAAACTCACGATACACACACACTGTTGTTGTTGTTGTTGTTGTAATTCTTTGCGCGAATTTGCCACTCCGTATTTCGGGCCGAATTTCACCGGCAAACACTGTCTATCACTTTTAATCGCTTAAATGGCGTCCAATCTCGCTTTTTCACTGAAAACCGCACCGAAAAAGGTCTATTTTGCACGTTTTTATAGCGGAAATAGTTCCCCATACAAAATGTATGGGGAATGTTTTTTTGCTTATTTTCCGTATTATCGCACCGATTTTCACGCGGTTTTCACTCGATTCATTAAAAACGCACTCTTATCAACGGTTTAAAACCAGATTTAGTCTCTTTAAAGGGTTTTTTGCACCAAAATTTTTCTTCTCACTGCGGAGCAAAACACGCCATGTCCAAACAGCTCGACTGCTCGAATGTCACACACACAGGGATAACTGGCTTGTGGCCGCCAAGCGTTCATAGCGACGTGGCTTATTGATCCTTCGATGTCGGCTCTTCCTATCATTGTGAAGCAAAATTCACCAAGCGTAGGATTGTTCACCCTTTCAAGGGAACGTGAGCTGGGTTTAGACCGTCGTGAGACAGGTTAGTTTTACCCTACTGGTGTGTGCTGTATGCTGCTATCTTAACGGAATTCCTGTGCAGTACGAGAGGAACCACAGGTACGGACCACTGGCTCAATACTAGTTCGACCGGACTTTGGTATGACGCTACGTCCGCTGGATTATGCCTGAACGCCTCTAAGGTCGTATCCAATCCGAGCTGATAGCGCATCATAAACCCATTAGGTGATCGGAAGCTAGCGGGCTTAACAACCCTCTGAGATCCGTCGGTGCTGCCCCGTGCACACTGCCGTCTCATCCCCGCTATAGCACTAGACTGAGCCGCAACGGGCGGGTGCACGCTGCACGTGGAAGTACCTTATCACAGGGAACCCTGGTGGCTGTGCTCCCGTCGACCGTGGATACAACTAGTTTCGACACCTTCGACCGCCCGCAAACGACGGGACTACAGGCTGGGAGCTGCGAGTTGTAGAGATGCGTTCGCATCGATCCTCTCAGGCGACCCATGCTTGGTGGTGAAGTGGTTAGTTCGTGGAGTATAGGCTTGCTGCACTCGACAAGAGTGCTGCTTGCAAGGCTGTGGTGGTACGTATGGTAGTTGATGAGCATAGGCTTGCTGCACTCGACAAGAGTGCTGCTTGCAAGCCTATGGTGGTACGTGTACGGTAGTTGATGTGAGCATAGGCTTGCTGCACTCGACAAGAGTGCTGCTTGCAAGCCTATGGGTGGTGTGGTGTGTGGTGCATGATTAGCCTTTCAAGGAAGATGTGTCCTTGGGGCTAATCGGTTATTTTTATAAGTCCGGGAAACCTTTCTCGTCGGGATTCTTATCCTAAGCAACCACGAAAGCTTCCAAGAGTTGAAACATTGCCTATCAAGTAGGCCGTACCAGCCCATAGCAAACCAACCAAGATAATCTAACAGGCCAAGATTGGTTGGAGATTTCAAAATTTGGCTAAGTCCATGGCCACCATAAGCCATTTCTATCAAGAAGGCCACGAACAGTGCTTAGCAACCACGAAAGCTTCCAAGAGTTGAAACATTGCCTATCAAGTAGGCCGTAGCAGCCCATAGCAACCCAACCAAGATACTCTAACAGGCCAAGATTGGTTGGAGACTTCAAAATGTTGCTAAGTCCATGGCCACCATAAGCCATTTCTATCAAGAAGGCCATGGACAGTGCTTAGCAACCACGAAAGCTTCCAAGAGTTGAAACATTGCCTATCAAGTAGGCCGTACCAGCCCATAGCAACCCAACCAAGATACTCTAACAGGCCAAGATTGGTTGGAGATTTCAAAATTTGGCTAAGTCCATGGCCACCATAAGCCATTTCTACCAAGAAGGCCATGGACAGTGCTTAGCAACCACGAAAGCTTCCAAGAGTTGAAACATTGCCTATCAAGTAGGCCGTACCAGCCCATAGCAACCCAACCAAGATACTCTAACAGGCCAAGATTGGTTGGAGAATTCAAAATTTTGCTAAGTCCATGGCCACGATAAGCCATTTCTACCAAGAAGGCCACGAACTGTGCTTAGCAACCACGAAAGCTTCCAAGAGTTGAAACATTGCCTATCAAGTAGGCCGTACCAGCCCATAGCAACCCAACCAAGATAATCTAACAGGCCAAGATTGGTTGGAGATTTCAAAATTTGGCTAAGTCCATGGCCACCATAAGCCATTTCTATCAAGAAGGCCACGAACAGTGCTTAGCAACCACGAAAGCTTCCAAGAGTTGAAACATTGCCTATCAAGTAGGCCGTAGCAGCCCATAGCAACCCAACCAAGATACTCTAACAGGCCAAGATTGGTTGGAGACTTCAAAATGTTGCTAAGTCCATGGCCACCATAAGCCATTTCTATCAAGAAGGCCATGGACAGTTCTAAACAACCACGAAAGCTTCCAAGAGTTGAAACATTGCCTATCAAGTAGGCCGTACCAGCCCATAGCAACCCAACCAAGATACTCTAACAGGCCAAGATTGGTTGGAGACTTCAAAATTTTGCTAAGTCCATGGCCACCATAAGCCATTTCTATCAAGAAGGCCATGGACAGTTCTAAACAACCACGAAAGCTTCCAAGAGTTGAAACATTGCCTATCAAGTAGGCCGTAGCAGCCCATAGCAACCCAACCAAGATAATCTAACAGGCCAAGATTGGTTGGAGACTTCAAAATTTTGCTAAGTCCATGGCCACCATAAGCCATTTCTATCAAGAAGGCCACGAACTGTGCTTAGCAACCACGAAAGCTTCCAAGAGTTGAAACATTGCCTATCAAGTAGGCCGTACCAGCCCATAGCAAACCAACCAAGATACTCTAACAGGCCAAGATTGGTTGGAGACTTCAAAATTTTGCTAAGTCCATGGCCACCATAAGCCATTTCTATCAAGAAGGCCATGGACAGTTCTAAACAACCACGAAAGCTTCCAAGAGTTGAAACATTGCCTATCAAGTAGGCCGTAGCAGCCCATAGCAACCCAACCAAGATACTCTAACAGGCCAAGATTGGTTGGAGATTTCAAAATTTGGCTAAGTCCAGATTTTTCTACCTTCCGGGAAAACAACCCTAGTTCACCAAGTTGAACGCGAAAAACTGTCCATAGGATACGCACAAAACGTTTATTGAGTTGGTCACCATATGTGGAAATTATGGTGAAAATAAGCCAAGTTCCGGAGTTTTTAACTCACACGAAACCACGAAAAACTTTCATTAGGAAAACTTGGTTGGAGCACCCTACTGCAGAACACACCGACATGGACGAAAGGGTCGACTGGCCAAGAGAAAAAATTTTTGCGGGACCACTCAAAACATCATAGTTAGACCTAGCAAATGATGAAAAGTGAAACCCGCGATCGATTGGAGAAACCTTATTTTACACTGAAAAATTCCACATAAGGAAAATTTGTATGGAGCACCCTACTGCAGAGCACACCGACAGGGCCGGGAAGGAAGGCCCGGTCCAAGAAAAAATTTTTGCGGGACCACTCAAAACATCATAGTTAGACCTAGCAAATGATGAAAAGTGAAACCCGCGATCGATTGGAGAAACCTTATTTTACACTGAAAAATTCCACATAAGGAAAATTTGTATGGAGCACCCTACTGCAGAGCACACCGACAGGGCCGGGAAGGAAGGCCCGGTCCAAGAAAAAATTTTTGCGGGACCACTCAAAACATCATAGTTAGACCTAGCAAATGATGAAAAGTGAAACCCGCGATCGATTGGAGAAACCTTATTTTACACTGAAAAATTCCACATAAGCAAAATTTGTATGGAGCACCCTACTGCAGAGCACACCGACATGGACGAAAGGGTCGACTGGCCAAGAGAAAAAATTTTTGCGGGACCACTCAAAACATCATAGTTAGACCTAGCAAATGATGAAAAGTGAAACCCGCGATCGATTGGAGAAACCTTATTTTACACTGAAAAATTCCACATAAGGAAAATTTGTATGGAGCACCCTACTGCAGAGCACACCGACAGGGCCGGGAAGGAAGGCCCGGTCCAAGAAAAAATTTTTGCGGGACCACTCAAAACATCATAGTTAGACCTAGCAAATGATGAAAAGTGAAACCCGCGATCGATTGGAGAAACCTTATTTTACACTGAAAAATTCCACATAAGGAAAATTTGTATGGAGCACCCTACTGCAGAGCACACCGACAGGGCCGGGAAGGAAGGCCCGGTCCAAGAAAAAATTTTTGCGGGACCACTCAAAACATCATAGTTAGACCTAGCAAATGATGAAAAGTGAAACCCGCGATCGATTGGAGAAACCTTATTTTACACTGAAAAATTCCACATAAGGAAAATTTGTATGGAGCACCCTACTGCAGAGCACACCGACAGGGCCGGGAAGGAAGGCCCGGTCCAAGAAAAAATTTTTGCGGGACCACTCAAAACATCATAGTTAGACCTAGCAAATGATGAAAAGTGAAACCCGCGATCGATTGGAGAAACCTTATTTTACACTGAAAAATTCCACATAAGGAAAATTTGTATGGAGCACCCTACTGCAGAGCACACCGACAGGGCCGGGAAGGAAGGCCCGGTCCAAGAAAAAATTTTTGCGGGACCACTCAAAACATCATAGTTAGACCTAGCAAATGATGAAAAGTGAAACCCGCGATCGATTGGAGAAACCTTATTTTACACTGAAAATTCCACATAAGGAAAATTTGTATGGAGCACCCTACTGCAGAACACACCGACATGGACGAAAGGGTCGACTGGCCAAGAGAAAAAATTTTTGCGGGACCACTCAAAACATCATAGTTAGACCTAGCAAATGATGAAAAGTGAAACCCGCGATCGATTGGAGAAACCTTATTTTACACTGAAAAATTCCACATAAGGAAAATTTGTATGGAGCACCCTACTGCAGAGCACACCGACAGGGCCGGGAAGGAAGGCCCGGTCCAAGAAAAAATTTTTGCGGGACCACTCAAAACATCATAGTTAGACCTAGCAAATGATGAAAAGTGAAACCCGCGATCGATTGGAGAAACCTTATTTTACACTGAAAAATTCCACATAAGGAAAATTTGTATGGAGCACCCTACTGCAGAGCACACCGACAGGGCCGGGAAGGAAGGCCCGGTCCAAGAAAAAATTTTTGCGGGACCACTCAAAACATCATAGTTAGACCTAGCAAATGATGAAAAGTGAAACCCGCGATCGATTGGAGAAACCTTATTTTACACTGAAAAATTCCACATAAGGAAAATTTGTATGGAGCACCCTACTGCAGAGCACACCGACAGGGCCGGGAAGGAAGGCCCGGTCCAAGAAAAAATTTTTGCGGGACCACTCAAAACATCATAGTTAGACCTAGCAAATGATGAAAAGTGAAACCCGCGATCGATTGGAGAAACCTTATTTTACACTGAAAAATTCCACATAAGGAAAATTTGTATGGAGCACCCTACTGCAGAGCACACCGACAGGGCCGGGAAGGAAGGCCCGGTCCAAGAAAAAATTTTTGCGGGACCACTCAAAACATCATAGTTAGACCTAGCAAATGATGAAAAGTGAAACCCGCGATCGATTGGAGAAACCTTATTTTACACTGAAAAATTCCACATAAGGAAAATTTGTATGGAGCACCCTACTGCAGAGCACACCGACAGGGCCGGGAAGGAAGGCCCGGTCCAAGAAAAAATTTTTGCGGGACCACTCAAAACATCATAGTTAGACCTAGCAAATGATGAAAAGTGAAACCCGCGATCGATTGGAGAAACCTTATTTTACACTGAAAAATTTCACATAAGCAAAATTTGTATGGAGCACCCTACTGTGGTCACCATCGGTCGAGTTGGTCGAGACGGGCAAAAAATTTTTTTTTCCATATCGTCTCAAAACATGATTTATGGACCTTGTAAATGTTGAAAAGTGAAACAAAATCACTTTTGGAGCGATGAAAATTTTGTATGGGAGGTCCCTACCCGGAACAAATTTTACTAGTAAAGTCATCATTCCGCGACGAGAAATTTGAAAATGGTCAAATATGGTTAAGATGTCATGTTCATTCCCTACTATGGGGGACCAGGTCGTCACGAAAAAATTTTTTTCTCGACCTGGTCAAATGTGGTTCTGCGGCCGAGGTTAAACTAATATTGCATATTTTGGGCCAAAAACCCCCCTCTGCCAGATATTGTACCCGTTCAAGAGCAATAGCAGACCACATAAGTTGAGCTTTGAGGTATCTGAAAGTTGAATATAGAGCGAGGTTCTAAGCGAAGGGATAGCTTAACGTTGAGCATTGAACGCAAAAAAGCTTAGAGATAAGCTTAAGATACAAGGGTTGTGGTGCATGAGGCCGCTTAACGTTGAGCTTTGAACGCACATGGCTAGAACTAAGCTAAGAGATACCTATAGTGGTGCATGGAACTGCTCACAAGTTGAGCTTCGAGAAGTCCAAAGGCAAAATGTAGAGCGAGGTTCTAAGCGAAGGGATAGCTTAACGTTGAGCATTGAACGCAAAAAAGCTTAGAGATAAGCTTATTATATAACGATTGTGGTGCAGGACACAGCTTAACGTTGAGCTTTGAACGCACATGGCTAG
>NW_026525706.1:5000-7500 GCF_943734725.1 Anopheles marshallii | reverse complement strand
CTGGGTGTGTGTGGAAGTAAAAGTCGTAACAAGGTTTACGTAGGTGAACCTGCGGAAGGATCATTAGAGTGAGAGTTGTTGGCTAGCAGAACTGGTATCGATGGTATCGCGCCGAAACAGTCGGCTATTCCTCTTTTAAAAACTTAATCGGCGCGATACAAGCGAGAGGAGCGTAGGCCTCTCGCAAATGTCCATTCGGTGCATGGTGGACAAAGATGTGGTGGCAACCAGACATAGTGGTTCGGAACAAGAGCTGGGTGTGTGTGGAAGTAAAAGTCGTAACAAGGTTTACGTAGGTGAACCTGCGGAAGGATCGTTAGAGTGAGAGTTGTTGGTTAGCAGAACTGGTATCGATGGTATCGCGCCGAAACATATGGCTATTCCTAATTTGAAAACTTAATCGGCGCGATACAAGCGAGAGGCGCGTAGGCCAATCGCACATGTCCATTGGGTGCATGGTGGACATAGATGTCTGGCGAGGTGACAACCAGACACGGTGGTGTACGGATCGAGAGTGGAGAGTGTGTTGCCAGTATCGCGCCGAAACAAATCGGCCTTTCCTAATTTGAAAACTTAATCGGCGCGATACAAGCGAGAGGCGCGTAGGCCAATCGCACATGTCCATTCGGTGCATGGTGGACAAAGAAGTGGTGGCAACCAGACATAGTGGTTCGGAACAAGAGCTGGGTGTGTGTGGAAGTAAAAGTCGTAACAAGGTTTACGTAGGTGAACCTGCGGAAGGATCGTTAGAGTGAGAGTTGTTGGTTAGCAGAACTGGTATCGATGGTATCGCGCCGAAACATATGGCTATTCCTAATTTGAAAACTTAATCGGCGCGATACAAGCGAGAGGCGCGTAGGCCAATCGCACATGTCCATTCGGTGCATGGTGGACAAAGAAGTGGTGGCAACCAGACATAGTGGTTCGGAACAAGAGCTGGGTGTGTGTGGAAGTAAAAGTCGTAACAAGGTTTACGTAGGTGAACCTGCGGAAGGATCATTAGAGTGAGAGTTGTTGGCTAGCAGAACTGGTATCGATGGTATCGCGCCGAAACAGTCGGCTATTCCTCTTTTAAAAACTTAATCGGCGCGATACAAGCGAGAGGAGCGTAGGCCTCTCGCAAATGTCCATTCGGTGCATGGTGGACAAAGATGTGGTGGCAACCAGACATAGTGGTTCGGAACAAGAGCTGGGTGTGTGTGGAAGTAAAAGTCGTAACAAGGTTTACGTAGGTGAACCTGCGGAAGGATCGTTAGAGTGAGAGTTGTTGGTTAGCAGAACTGGTATCGATGGTATCGCGCCGAAACAGTCGGCTATTCCTCTTTTAAAAACTTAATCGGCGCGATACAAGCGAGAGGCGCGTAGGCCAATCGCACATGTCCATTGGGTGCATGGTGGACATAGATGTCTGGCGAGGTGACAACCAGACACGGTGGTGTACGGATCGAGAGTGGAGAGTGTGTTGCCAGTATCGCGCCGAAACAAATCGGCCTTTCCTAATTTGAAAACTTAATCGGCGCGATACAAGCGAGAGGCGCGTAGGCCAATCGCACATGTCCATTCGGTGCATGGTGGACAAAGAAGTGGTGGCAACCAGACATAGTGGTTCGGAACAAGAGCTGGGTGTGTGTGGAAGTAAAAGTCGTAACAAGGTTTACGTAGGTGAACCTGCGGAAGGATCGTTAGAGTGAGAGTTGTTGGTTAGCAGAACTGGTATCGATGGTATCGCGCCGAAACAGTCGGCTATTCCTCTTTTAAAAACTTAATCGGCGCGATACAAGCGAGAGGAGCGTAGGCCTCTCGCAAATGTCCATTCGGTGCATGGTGGACAAAGATGTGGTGGCAACCAGACATAGTGGTTCGGAACAAGAGCTGGGTGTGTGTGGAAGTAAAAGTCGTAACAAGGTTTACGTAGGTGAACCTGCGGAAGGATCGTTAGAGTGAGAGTTGTTGGTTAGCAGAACTGGTATCGATGGTATCGCGCCGAAACAGTCGGCTATTCCTCTTTTAAAAACTTAATCGGCGCGATACAAGCGAGAGGCGCGTAGGCCAATCGCACATGTCCATTGGGTGCATGGTGGACATAGATGTCTGGCGAGGTGACAACCAGACACGGTGGTGTACGGATCGAGAGTGGAGAGTGTGTTGCCAGTATCGCGCCGAAACAAATCGGCCTTTCCTAATTTGAAAACTTAATCGGCGCGATACAAGCGAGAGGCGCGTAGGCCAATCGCACATGTCCATTCGGTGCATGGTGGACAAAGAAGTGGTGGCAACCAGACATAGTGGTTCGGAACAAGAGCTGGGTGTGTGTGGAAGTAAAAGTCGTAACAAGGTTTACGTAGGTGAACCTGCGGAAGGATCATTAGAGTGAGAGTTGTTGGCTAGCAGAACTGGTATCGATGGTATCGCGCCGAAACAGTCGGCTATTCCTCTTTTAAAAACTTAATCGGCGCGATACAAGCGAGAGGAGCGTAGACCTCTCGCAAATGTCCATTCG
>NW_026525705.1:25000-30000 GCF_943734725.1 Anopheles marshallii | reverse complement strand
GTCGTGCAAAGTGTGTTATCACACATACCCAATATGCTCAACTCTCATGTTCGTTTGACGCACCAAACTTTATTAGTGATGCACCACACAACAGGTTTTAATATACGCGATCGTGTGTGTTTCAGTGTGAACTTGGTGCGCCAAGTCCATTTGTGATGCATCACTTAGCTAACCATCTTTCGGGACTGTTTAGGGTATGTGCTCCTCCACATCTATGCTTACTCGTACACATTCTCTGTCAATAGGTTTAAGATCGGGCATTCTACCATATCATTGCCTTAATGCTTTCAAATCAAGGCTACCAGGGTAGCCTAATTGCGTTCGAAACTCAACTTGTGAGCTGTCGGCCCTAGAAGTTTTTTAGGCTGCTAGGACCTCTCTCTATATTTTGCCTTTGGACTTCTCGAAGCTCAACTTGTGAGCAGTTCCATGCACCACTACCCGTATCTCTTAGCTTAGTTCTAGCCATGTGCGTTCAAAGCTCAACGTTAAGCTGTGTCCTGCACCACAATCGTTATATAATAAGCTTATCTCTAAGCTTTTTTGCGTTCAATGCTCAACGTTAAGCTATCCCTTCGCTTAGAACCTCGCTCTACATTTTGCCTTTGGACTTCTCGAAGCTCAACTTGTGAGCAGTTCCATGCACCACTATAGGTATCTCTTAGCTTAGTTCTAGCCATGTGCGTTCAAAGCTCAACGTTAAGCGGCCTCATGCACCACAACCCTTGTATCTTAAGCTTATCTCTAAGCTTTTTTGCGTTCAATGCTCAACGTTAAGCTATCCCTTCGCTTAGAACCTCGCTCTACATTTTGCCTTTGGACTTCTCGAAGCTCAACTTGTGAGCAGTTCCATGCACCACTATAGGTATCTCTTAGCTTAGTTCTAGCCATGTGCGTTCAAAGCTCAACGTTAAGCGGCCTCATGCACCACAACCCTTGTATCTTAAGCTTATCTCTAAGCTTTTTTGCGTTCAATGCTCAACGTTAAGCTATCCCTTCGCTTAGAACCTCGCTCTATATTCAACTTTCAGATACCTCAAAGCTCAACTTATGTGGTCTGCTATTGCTCTTGAACGGGTACAATATCTGACAGAGGGGGGTTTTTGGCCCAAATTATGCATTATTAGTTTAACCTCCGTCGCAGAACCACATTTGACCAGGTCGAGAAAAAAATTTTTTCGTGACGACCTGGTCCCCCATAGTAGGGAATGAACATGACATCTTAACCATATTTGACCATTTTCAAATTTCTCGTCGCGGAATCATGACTTTACTAGTAAAATTTGTTCCGGGTAGGGACCTCCCATACAAAATTTTCATCGCTCCAAAAGTGATTTCGTTTCACTTTTCAACATTTACAAGGTCCATAAATCATGTTTTGAGACGATATGGAAAAAAAAATTTTTTGCCCGTCTCGACCAACTCGACCGATGGTGACCACAGCAGGGTGCTCCATACAAATTTTCCTTATGTGGAATTTTCAGTGTAAAATAAGGTTTCTCCAATCGATCGCGGGTTTCACTTTTCATCATTTGCTAGGTCTAACTATGATGTTTTGAGTGGTCCCGCAAAAATTTTTTCTCTTGGCCAGTCGACCCTTTCGTCCATGTCGGTGTGCTCTGCAGTAGGGTGCTCCATACAAATTTTCCTTATGTGGAATTTTTCAGTGTAAAATAAGGTTTCTCCAATCGATCGCGGGTTTCACTTTTCATCATTTGCTAGGTCTAACTATGATGTTTTGAGTGGTCCCGCAAAAATTTTTTCTTGGACCGGGCCTTCCTTCCCGGCCCTGTCGGTGTGCTCTGCAGTAGGGTGCTCCATACAAATTTTCCTTATGTGGAATTTTTCAGTGTAAAATAAGGTTTCTCCAATCGATCGCGGGTTTCACTTTTCATCATTTGCTAGGTCTAACTATGATGTTTTGAGTGGTCCCGCAAAAATTTTTTCTTGGACCGGGCCTTCCTTCCCGGCCCTGTCGGTGTGCTCTGCAGTAGGGTGCTCCATACAAATTTTCCTTATGTGGAATTTTTCAGTGTAAAATAAGGTTTCTCCAATCGATCGCGGGTTTCACTTTTCATCATTTGCTAGGTCTAACTATGATGTTTTGAGTGGTCCCGCAAAAATTTTTTCTTGGACCGGGCCTTCCTTCCCGGCCCTGTCGGTGTGCTCTGCAGTAGGGTGCTCCATACAAATTTTCCTTATGTGGAATTTTTCAGTGTAAAATAAGGTTTCTCCAATCGATCGCGGGTTTCACTTTTCATCATTTGCTAGGTCTAACTATGATGTTTTGAGTGGTCCCGCAAAAATTTTTTCTCTTGGCCAGTCGACCCTTTCGTCCATGTCGGTGTGTTCTGCAGTAGGGTGCTCCAACCAAGTTTTCCTAATGAAAGTTTTTCGTGGTTTCGTGTGAGTTAAAAACTCCGGAACTTGGCTTATTTTCACCATAATTTCCACATATGGTGACCAACTCAATAAACGTTTTGTGCGTATCCTATGGACAGTTTTTCGCGTTCAACTTGGTGAACTAGGGTTGTTTTCCCGAAGGGTAGAAAAATCTGGACTTAGCCAAATTTTGAAATCTCCAACCAATCTTGGCCTGTTAGATTATCTTGGTTGGGTTGCTATGGGCTGCTACGGCCTACTTGATAGGCAATGTTTCAACTCTTGGAAGCTTTCGTGGTTGTTTAGAACTGTCCATGGCCTTCTTGATAGAAATGGCTTATGGTGGCCATGGACTTAGCAACATTTTGAGATCCAATCTTGGCCTGTTAGAGTATCTTGGTTGGTTTGCTATGGGCTGGTACGGCCTACTTGATAGGCAATGTTTCAACTCTTGGAAGCTTTCGTGGTTGCTAAGCACTGTCCATGGCCTTCTTGATAGAAATGGCTTATGGTGGCCATGGACTTAGCAACATTTTGAGATCCAATCTTGGCCTGTTAGAGTATCTTGGTTGGTTTGCTATGGGCTGGTACGGCCTACTTGATAGGCAATGTTTCAACTCTTGGAAGCTTTCGTGGTTGCTAAGCACTGTCCATGGCCTTCTTGATAGAAATGGCTTATGGTGGCCATGGACTTAGCCAAATTTTGAAGTCTCCAACCAATCTTGGCCTGTTAGAGTATCTTGGTTGGGTTGCTATGGGCTGCTACGGCCTACTTGATAGGCAATGTTTCAACTCTTGGAAGCTTTCGTGGTTGCTAAGCACTGTTCGTGGCCTTCTTGATAGAAATGGCTTATGGTGGCCATGGACTTAGCCAAATTTTGAATTCTCCAACCAATCTTGGCCTGTTAGAGTATCTTGGTTGGGTTGCTATGGGCTGCTACGGCCTACTTGATAGGCAATGTTTCAACTCTTGGAAGCTTTCGTGGTTGCTAAGCACTGTCCATGGCCTTCTTGATAGAAATGGCTTATGGTGGCCATGGACTTAGCAAAATTTTGAATTCTCCAACCAATCTTGGCCTGTTAGAGTATCTTGGTTGGGTTGCTATGGGCTGCTACGGCCTACTTGATAGGCAATGTTTCAACTCTTGGAAGCTTTCGTGGTTGCTAAGCACTGTTCGTGGCCTTCTTGATAGAAATGGCTTATGGTGGCCATGGACTTAGCAAAATTTTGAATTCTCCAACCAATCTTGGCCTGTTAGAGTATCTTGGTTGGGTTGCTATGGGCTGGTACGGCCTACTTGATAGGCAATGTTTCAACTCTTGGAAGCTTTCGTGGTTGCTAAGCACTGTCCATGGCCTTCTTGATAGAAATGGCTTATGGTGGCCATGGACTTAGCCAAATTTTGAAGTCTCCAACCAATCTTGGCCTGTTAGAGTATCTTGGTTGGGTTGCTATGGGCTGCTACGGCCTACTTGATAGGCAATGTTTCAACTCTTGGAAGCTTTCGTGGTTGCTAAGCACTGTCCATGGCCTTCTTGATAGAAATGGCTTATGGTGGCCATGGACTTAGCCAAATTTTGAAGTCTCCAACCAATCTTGGCCTGTTAGAGTATCTTGGTTGGGTTGCTATGGGCTGCTACGGCCTACTTGATAGGCAATGTTTCAACTCTTGGAAGCTTTCGTGGTTGCTAAGCACTGTCCATGGCCTTCTTGATAGAAATGGCTTATGGTGGCCATGGACTTAGCCAAATTTTGAAGTCTCCAACCAATCTTGGCCTGTTAGATTATCTTGGTTGGTTTGCTATGGGCTGCTACGGCCTACTTGATAGGCAATGTTTCAACTCTTGGAAGCTTTCGTGGTTGCTTAGGATAAAAACCCCGACGAGAAAGGTTTCCCGGACTTATAAAAATAACCGATTAGCCCCAAGGACACATCTTCCTTGAAAGGCTAATCATGCACCACACACCACACCACCCATAGGCTTGCAAGCAGCACTCTTGTCGAGTGCAGCAAGCCTATGCTCACATCAACTACCGTACACGTACCACCATAGGCTTGCAAGCAGCACTCTTGTCGAGTGCAGCAAGCCTATGCTCATCAACTACCATACGTACCACCACAGCCTTGCAAGCAGCACTCTTGTCGAGTGCAGCAAGCCTATACTCCACGAACTAACCACTTCACCACCAAGCATGGGTCGCCTGAGAGGATCGATGCGAACGCATCTCTACAACTCGCAGCTCCCAGCCTGTAGTCCCGTCGTTTGCGGGCGGTCGAAGGTGTCGAAACTAGTTGTATCCACGGTCGACGGGAGCACAGCCACCAGGGTTCCCTGTGATAAGGTACTTCCACGTGCAGCGTGCACCCGCCCGTTGCGGCTCAGTCTAGTGCTATAGCGGGGATGAGACGGCAGTGTGCACGGGGCAGCACCGACGGATCTCAGAGGGTTGTTAAGCCCGCTAGCTTCCGATCACCTAATGGGTTTATGATGCGCTATCAGCTCGGATTGGATACGACCTTAGAGGCGTTCAGGCATAATCCAGCGGACGTAGCGTCATACCAAAGTCCGGTCGAACTAGTATTGAGCCAGTGGTCCGTACCTGTGGTTCCTCTCGT
>NW_026525705.1:17500-22500 GCF_943734725.1 Anopheles marshallii | reverse complement strand
AATATCCCGCGTCGATAGAGTGGTCTAACATTTTTGTGCGACGAACCGTTGCGGAGTTATAGGCTTCCAAAGTTGGAGGTTTTGGCGATTTCCGGCGTCTTTCGTTCCCATACATTTTGTATGGGACAGCTGTTCGGTTGCGCGTTCTTGGCCGAGTACCGTGTGTTTCTGTGTGTGGGGAGTCAATCAACGCGCTACGTCGCCGCGAGTCGGGGAGAACACCTCCCCCGACTCCCCCCCCCCCCCCCCTCCACCCTCACCCGTAACAGTGAGAGGTGGAGATGTCGTCGACGGGGCGAACCCTCCGTTCCAGGACGGAGTCAACGGAGGAGAGGCCGGCGAAGCTCTCCACTATTCTGGAGCCGCGAGTGGCTCTTACACGAACATCTGTTCCGGGAGCGAAGCAGCAGTCCCCGGAAATGTCGGAGCTGAGACAGCTCCTCAATGAGACGTCGCTCACCAACGAGCAGCTGCGAGCGACGATCGTGGGTCTGCAACAGGAGATCCAGATGCTCCGGCAGCAGATGGAAACAAATGCTGCGCAGGCCCGGCAAGATTTGCAGCTGGCCCGAGAGGAAGCCCGGATGCGCGAGACGCTGGCTCGTGAAGACAACGAGCGCCTGCGCAACGAGCTGAGGGAGGAGCGAGCCAGCTTCCAAGAGCTCCTTGCACAGACGCTGGGCTATGGAGGCAGCCAGAAGCAGCAGCAGCAGTACCAGCAGCAGCAGCAACAACAGCAGCAGCAACGTCGTGAGCAGCAGCAGCAACAGCGACAGCAGGGAGCGGTGTCGGCAACGGCAGCTCCGCTTTCAGACCCGGAAGGCGGCTCTTGGGCTGAAGTGGTGCGTCGTAAGCCGGCCCGGCAACCGGGGAACAAGCCGCAGCAACAGCAGCAGCAGTGGCCGCAACTACCGCAACGGGCAGCGGTTCAGCGACAGCCGATCGCAGGACCGTCTAAGCAGCAGCCCCAGCAACATCAGGGACAACAGGCCCGGGGTAGCCAGCCTGGAGCACAACGAGGAGGTCGGCGTCAGCGGCAGCGAAAAACCAAGCCGGACGCTATTGAAATCGCCCCAGCTGAGGGACAAACCTGGACGGAGGTGTACCAGGCTGTCCGAACGGCTCCAGAAATGGAGAAACATGCTGAGGCCCTAGGCGTCGGGCGACGCACCACACGCTCCAGGCTTGTCATGGAGCTGAAGGAGAGCGCGGACGCTGCAGAAGTTCTGCAGTGCATCAAGCAGGTCTGCGCAAAGGCAGAACGGCCGGCCTCAGCTCGGCTGGTCACGCCTATGGTCGAAATCCGGTTGGACGCTGTCGACCCTTTAGCGAAGGAGACCGATGTGGCGATGGCGCTGACCAACCTGTGCCAATGCGAGGTGGAGGAGACATCGGTTCGCCTGCGACCTGCCTGGGACGGCACGAAAGTGGCGATAGTCCGCGTAACAGCCAGGGCTGCGGAGGGTCTGGTCGACAAGAGCGTCAAGATCAAATACACATCGTGTCTGATCCGGAAGGTGGCTCCTCTGCAGGCGCGTCAGCAACGGTGCTACAAGTGCCTCGAGATGGGGCACGTCCGAGCTGCGTGCAGGAGCGAAGTGGACCGCTCGACAAGCTGCATTCGCTGCGGGAAGCCGGATCACCAGGCGAAGAGCTGCACGGCGGAGGTGCGCTGCGTCGTGTGCAGCGGCCCGCACCCGGTCGGGCATCCGACGTGCCGGCGCTAAAAGTGCTGCAAGTGAACCTCGGGCGAAGCCGGGCAGCCCAAGACCTCATGCTGCAGACGGCTCGCGAGTTAGGGGCTCAGGTGGTGCTCGCCTGCGAACTATATCGACCACCTCGGGATGATCCGCGGTGGGCCATCGATGCGGAACAGAGCGTGGCGATAATAGCAACAGGGGCGTACCCTATTCAACGGCTTTGGGGGAGCGTCGTCCCGGGACTCGTGGTGGCCACCATAGCGGGAGTAACGTTCGCCAGCTGCTACGTGCCACCCAGCAGCGGCATCGAAGACTTCGAAAGCTTCCTCGGTGCGGTGGAGGTGTCTCTGGTCGGACACACAACATCGGTCCTGGCCGGGGACTTCAACGCCTGGAATGAGGAGTGGGGGAGTGCGCGCACCACCCGGAAGGGGCAGGAGCTCCTGAGCGTGGTGGAGCAGCTGGCGCTGCATACGCTGAACCGCGGCAACGTGCCCACGTTTAAGGGCAACGGGGTTGCGCGGGAAAGCGTTATCGACGTTTCTTTTGCCAGCCAAACTATTGCGCGACCGGACTCCTGGCGCGTGCTCGATCGCTTTTCCAGCAGCGACCATGCCTACGTCCAGTTCCAGGTGGGCGTCCCAGGACAACGTCCCACGCGACGAGGCAAGCAGCAGCAGCGAAGTCGAGACGGGACAGCCAGACACGCCGGGACCCGGTGGAAGACGACGCAATTCGATAACAAGTGCTTCGACATCGCCCTCACATGCGGCCACTTCGAGCAGGTCGCAACTCCGGAGGGGCTGATCGGCGGACTGACCCAGGCGTGCGATGAGATCATGGAGAGAGTACACGGGGCTACTTTCCATCGCAAGCCCCAGGTGTACTGGTGGTCTCCGGAGATCGAGCGCCTGAGGGAGGAATGCGGAGCAGCGGAGGCCGCCCATCGCAGGGCCCAACCTTCGGAGCGTGCGGTGACGTCGGCCAGGCTGCAGGGCTGTCGACGATTGCTGCAGGCCGCCATTCACAGCAGTAAGGAAGACAGTATGCAAGAGCTGATCGATGGGGTCGAAGCCGAGGTGTTCGGACTCGGTTACAAGGTTGTTCGAGCAAAACTACGTAACAGGGCACCACCGGAAACGGACCGAGCCGTACTAGGTCCGATCGTCGAAGCCTTGTTCCCGGACCATCCGGCATTTGAGTGGCCGGACATCGACGCGTGCAGTGAGGCTCTGAGACCGGTCACGAGCTCGGAAATTCTTTCGCTGGCCGAGCGGATGGCCACCTCCAAGGCGCCAGGGCTGGACGGCATCCCGAATGCCGCAGTGAAGGCGGCAATGCGGAAGCACCCGGAGGTCTTCGCCAAGGTGTACAATCAGCTGCTCGAGCGAGGGGAGTTTCCTGCGGCATGGAAGGAGGCACGCCTTGTGTTGGTCACGAAGCCAGGTAAGCCGCCGGGCGATCCGTCGTCGCACCGCCCGCTGCTAATGCTGGGAGCAGTCGCCAAGGGGTTCGAACGGCTGATCTTAGATCGGCTGAACGACCACTTGGAGGACAGCGATGCTCCTCGCCTGTCGGCAAGGCAGTACGGGTTCCGGCGCGGTCGTTCCACGCTTCAGGCCATCGAGCGGGTGATCGAGCGAGGACAACACGCGAGGACGTTTCACCGCACCAACCAGCGGGATCCTCGATGTCTGGTGGTGGCAGCACTGGACGTCAGGAACGCCTTTAACTCTGCCAGCTGGAAGGCGATCGCGGTTGCCCTGCAGAAGCTGATGGTTCCTGCAGCCCTCCAGAAAATATTGCGCAGCTACTTTTCTGAGAGGAGGCTGGTGTACGAGACCAGCGAGGGGCCAGTGCGTCGTACGGTCACGGCGGGCGTTCCACAGGGCTCAATCCTGGGCCCGACCCTGTGGAACGCGATGTACGACGGCGTGCTTCGGCTGGTGCTGCCTGAGGGCGCCGAAGTGATCGGCTTTGCGGATGACGTCGTGGTGCTGGCGAGCGGGACGACGCCGGAAGCAGCGACGGGACTGGCGGAGACGGCGGTAGCAATGATCAGCTCGTGGATGGCGCAACACCACCTGGAGCTCGCTCCGGCCAAGACCGAGCTGGTCATTGTGTCTACGATGAGACGAGACAACACCCGAGTCCCGGTGAGTATCAATGGAGTACAGAAACTGCCGACCCGCACCTTGAAATATTTAGGAGTTGTCATCGAGGACCACTTGTCGTGGAGGCCACACGTAGAGCAGGCCACGACGAAAGCGCTCCGTGTGGCGCAGGGGATTTCCCGGCTGCTCCGAAATCATGGTGGGCCAAAGAGTGCGAAGCGGCGGCTGCTTGCATCGGTGGTGGACTCCACCCTCCGCTACGCCGCGCCGATTTGGCACGAGGCAGTCCGGCTCCGGGAGTGTTGCAGACAGCTGAACCGCGTGCAAGGACTGTACGCACGGCCAGTAGCTCGCACCTTCATTACAGTGCGCCATGAGGTGGCAACGGTCCTTGCCAGCGTCATCCCCATCGTGCTGCAGGTGACGGAAGACGCTCGCTGCTACCAGCGGCATCGGACGACGGGAGCAAGTCTACGCGAACTGCGCACCGAGGAGCGGATAAACACGATGGTCGAGTGGCAGCGTCAGTGGGACCAGCTAGAATCGGAAAGCCGCTACACCCGATGGACGCACCGGACCATCCCGGACTTGGCGGCATGGAAGAACCGGCAACACGGAGAGATGACTTTCCACCTTGCACAGATCCTCTCCGGCCATGGGTTCTTCCATGAGTACCTGTGCGTGAAACATCTGGCACCATCCGCCGACTGTACCAGGTGCCCGGGAGTCCTGGAGACGGCCGAGCATGTATTCTTCGACTGTCCGAGGTTCGCGGACGTCCGGCATGAATTACTCGGCGAGGAAGACGAAGCGGCTGTGACGCCTGACAACATTGAGGCGTTCATGCTTAGTAGCCGAACACGATGGAGCAAAGTCTGCGAGGCGGCACGAATCATCACCACGGAGCTGCAGCAGGACTGGTATATTGAACGTGCCACCAGCGCCAGGGCCGAGATGGTTGCTGCAGCGCAGACAATTGATGATGCTTACAACACCACGCTGGCAGAACGTAACGAGCGACGAAATGAGGCCCGCAGGCAACAAACGCGTGAGAGACAGGCGGAAAGGCCACCTCCTATGCACCCGGATGGGCGCCCGTACACGGAGGAGGAGCTGGCCCAGCGAGAACAGCGCATGGAACAGACGCGGGACAGGGTCCGCAGACACCGGGCCCGTCGGAAGGTGG
>NW_026525705.1:2500-15000 GCF_943734725.1 Anopheles marshallii | reverse complement strand
ACCTCCCGTCGCCGCCTTTTCGTCGTGGCAGCGGATATCCTCCTCTATGAGGAGGGCTAGTGGTATGGTGCTTGCAACCACGCAAGCGGCGTCATAGGAAACCGTTTGGAAGGCGCTGGCTACTCGGAGTACTCCGGTGCGGTGCGTCCTTTGGATTGTGGTGCGATGAATGTCTCTCTGAAGAAGCTGTCGTCCCCACGCCGGTGCTGCGTATCGGACAATGCTATTCCCGACGTTCACCAGGGGTCTCCGTCTGCTGCTTTTTGGGCCACACTTGTTCGGCATGAGGGCGGTCAAGGCATTCGTGATACGAGATGCCTTGCTGCAAACCTGCTCCAAATGTCGTCCGTGGTGCTGTTTGCGGCAGAGCTCAACCCCGAGGTATTTGAGCGTCTCCGTGGAAACGATCGTGTGTCCCCCCGCTCGTAGTTGGCCTATCTGCGGGGTATGATGGGTGCAGAAGATCATGTAGCCGGTCTTTTGATGGGCCAGCTGCAATCCCACTCCACTCATCCAACGCTCGATCGTTTCCAGGTTCCTCGTAGCATGGTCGCTGATGTCCTGAATGTCCCTCCCAAGAAGGGTGAATGTCACGTCGTCAGCAAACCCAATGATGTCCGCGCGCAACCCAGACAGCTCCAGCCGGAGAAGGTCGTCGTACATGACGTTCCACAGTGTTGGCCCTAGAACCGAACCCTGGGGGACTCCTGCCGACACGGGTAACGACACCAGTCCTTCATCCGTCTCGTAGTGGAGCGTGCGATTCTCGAAGTAGTTCCGCAGCATCGCCAAGAGGTACGGTGGCGTGTTCCTTCGCTGCAGAGCTTCTCCGATCGCTGTCCAGTTGGCTGTGTTGAAGGCATTCTTCACGTCGATGGTCACCATTGCGCACAGTCGGTCGCCCTTGCGCTTTTTGTCGAGCGCAACCTTTCCGTTGGCGAGAACCCGCTGGATGGCATCCATGGTGGAGCGTCCTTTCCGGAAACCGTATTGGGCATCAGAGAGACCCCCCGTCGCGTCGAGATGCTCCGTGAGTCTTCGCTGTATGAGTCGCTCCAATACTTTCCCGAGGACGCTCAGCAGGCAGATTGGTCGGTATGACGACGGTTCCCCGGGTGGTTTCCCTGCCTTGGAGAACAGCACTAACCGTTGTCTCTTCCATTCGTCCGGGAAGTGGCCTGAGTCGATGTAATGCTGGAACGTTCTTCTGAAGACACCGGGGAAGGCCGTCATCGCCGCTATCAGGGCCACGTTCGGGATGTTGTCGTCTCCGGGGGCCCGCTGTGGATTGAGCGATTTTGCAATGCTCAGCAGCTCGCCCTCGGTTACGGGGTCCCGTTCCGTGTCGTCCTGTGTCCATCCTGTCGTTGAGGGCCACTCCATGTGCGGTTGTTCCGGAAAGAGTTCGCCGACGATGTGCTGCAGCTTTGCGGGGTCCCGTTCCATTGGCACGCGAGCTCCTTGCCACTGCTGCTTCCTGATCTTGTAACCAGGCCCGAATCCGTGGGGCCCCAGTTGCTCAGTAAGCTCGTCGCCATGCTCCTTCTTGCTCAGCTTGACCGCTCGCTCCAATGCTGCTCTTGCTGCTGTACAGGCCGTCCGCCGTTCTTCCCGCTGCTCGT
Organism: Anopheles marshallii; assembly: GCF_943734725.1. Lineage (NCBI taxonomy): Eukaryota > Metazoa > Arthropoda > Insecta > Diptera > Culicidae > Anopheles > Anopheles marshallii. The sequence goes on along the minus strand of NW_026525705.1, from coordinate 13,378 downwards.
CCGTCCGTGCTCTCCTGAGCCGTCTCCGCGTCCCGATGTACACCCGGCGTAACTGGGCGATCTCGTCGTTCCACCAGTACACCGATCGTCGTCCGCCGCGGGCTGCTGGCAATCTCGGCATCGTTGCGTCACAGGCGGTTGTCATGGCCTGAGTCAGCTCGTCCGCCAAGAGAGTGCGGTTGTGGATGTCCAGTGACCCCAGGATTTCAACGAAGAGATCTTTGTTGAAGTACCGGGTCGCCCATCTCCTTTCCGTCGCTTGCTGTGCGCTCTGTCCCAGGTTGTGCTGTGCCGTCGTCCGCTCGACCGTGAACTTGATGGTGTTGTGGTCGCTCGGATTTTCGTCGCAGACTCGCCAGTTGTTGTCTCCCACGAGCGACGGGCTGCAGAAGGATACATCGACGATTGAGCTGCGACCGCTGTGGCTAATCCAAGTTGGTTGGTTGCCCTGATTCAACAGGACCAGCCCTAGCGAAGCTGCAGCATCCATCACGACGGCTCCCCTGTGCACCCGTTCTCCATCGTTGTTTCGGCGTTCCATTCCCCAGGCTCCTGACCAGGCGTTGACATCACCGCCGATCACGGTGTCCCGGTTCCGCGGTATCACCGACGCAATCTCGGTCCATTTGCGTCGGAAATCCTCTACAGACGAATCGGGACCCACGGGAGGTAGGTAGACGGAGCAAAAAACGATGCCTCGCATCTCGACCACGACGAAACAATCCCGTCGGTTCTCGATGATACGTTGGATGGGGTACTTTCCTGTCGATACTGCTGCCACTTTGCCCGTCGGATCCGCGACCCAGTTGCCGTTGTTCTCGGGAATCCGGTATGGGTCCGAGATCAACACTATGTCGCAGCCTTCTGACCGGGCTGTTTGCAGCAGCATATCCTGGGCCAGCTGGCAGTGGTTGAGGTTCTGCTGAAGAACTTTAATCATTACGCGGCCGGTTGATTACCCCTTCTCTTGCGTGGCGGCAGTTGCGCTGGCCGAACGAGTGCCCGATTGCTTCCGGGCCCTTACAGACGAGGCATTTCCGCTCCTTACTGCATGGTCCTGAGTGCTTGGGCTCTGCACAGCGATGGCATCTGCTGGACCGATCCTTCCCGCGGCAGTTCGTTGCAGTGTGGCCGTACTCGTAGCACCGGTAGCATTGACGCTTGGTTTCCACCTTCTTCAGCCTACAGCACCGACTGAGCCCTACGACGTGTTGTTTTTCCAGCACCTCCGCCGTCACCGCCGCTTCCGGGCATCCGAAGAATGCGACCAACGTACCGTAATTCGACTTAACGGTCGTTACCTGGTCCGCATACAGCGTCACTCCCAGGGCGGTGCTAAGATCCGTGGCGATTTCTGCGCTGGTGCAGCTAGGCGGTATATTAGTGCAGGTTAGCCGTGTAGTGGGGGTCCGTGGTCGGGCTTTCGCTTTGCCGTCGAGTGCCGCGGACACCTTTCTCCACATGTCAAGCGTTTCGGTGTGCGTTTTGCAGGACAATTCCAGGAGAAGATTCCCTTGGAAGTTCATCCTGACTCGCTCCACCACCTGCCTGTCCTCGCCGAGTTTTTCCTTCAGAGTCCGCATTATATCGTCCGGCATGGTGTCGTTAATCGCCTCTAGCTCTAGAGCGTCCGGTACTCTGTGCTTTTTGGGCTGTTTCGGTTGCTGCTGGTGCTCCGGCTGCTGCTGTTGCTGCTTTGCTGCTCCTTGTGCCGCTGCCTCCTGCTTCCGCTGCTTCCTTCGTGCCCGACGTTTCGCGTTTTTGCTCAGAACCTTTGTCCATCCGGGTTCCGGTGCCTGGGTTTGGTCCGTCTCTTGTCCGCTGCTGTCGGTCGTGGTCTTGTTCTTGTTCCGTATCCGTTTACGTTTGTTGTTCTTTTTGTTGGTCTTGGATGTTTCTGTTGTGTTAGAGGTGTGTGTTTCTGTGTGTGGAGTATTGGTTGTGTTAGAGGTGTGTGTTTCTGTGTGTGGAGTATTGGTTGTGTTAGAGGTGTGTGTTTCTGTGTGTGGAGTATTGGTTGTGTTAAAGGTGTGTGTTTCTGTGTGTGGAGTATCTGTTGTGTTAGAGGTGTGTGTTTCTGTGTGTGGAGTATCTGTTGTGTTAGAGGTGTGTGTTTCTGTGTGAGGAGTATTGGTTGTGGCGTCCTGCTGAGGGCTGTCCGTTGTTTGGACAACGTCGGCTGTTCCGTCGGTTTGGGTGGCTTGGTCTTGTGTATTGTGTGCTTTGTCCGGAAGGTTGTCCGGAAGGTCTTCGTACAAGTCGTCCATGATGTTCATGTTGGCTTTAAGGAGGATTTTTAACATCTGAAATTTGCTCTGCTGTCCCTGATGGTGAGAGGATTCCGTCTGTGTGTCTGTGTCGCGTTTTTCCGTATGGTGTTTGTCAGATTGTCCCTGGATCCTGGCAAGCGCGGCCAGGACTGAGCCGATGACTTCCTCCCAGTCCCGTGGCAGAGTGGCAAAGCCCTTGGTCCTCTGGCCGTCTCGTATTGTACGCATGAAGCCAGTTAACAGTGAGCGCGCCTCCTCCACCGGTTCCGCTGGTCTGCCACCGTCTGGACACTGAGTTGACACGGTTTCTGTGCTGCACCCGACCGATGGTGAGCCTGACAGACCCGCACACTCCTCGATGACCGGCTGCAGTGACGACCGCCTAGTCAAGCCCGTTCCAACCTTCGAAACTCTTTTCGATGGTGCGGTAGCAGCCGCGAGTGGAGGGGCTGATGCGGTCGACAAAGAGCCTAGTGTCATTCGCCGAGTAAACAGGGTCTCTTGTCTGGCTGTCATCTTCGGGGGGTCAGATAGCCGTTGGGTGGTCTTCCGGTGCGATGTCATGGTCGCCGATAGTCGGGACTGCGAGGTGCTGCGTGTTAATATGGGCATGATTAGTTGTCTAGGAGCGGAATGAGATTCTGTGAGAAGTGCGAGATTGAGAGCTAAAGAGAAGGGGGAAAGCAAGAAGATAAGATCCCTGGAACGAAAAGGGGAGTGTAGTATCGTGATTTAGAAGGAAAGAGGGGTCCTTGTCTGGGAAAGAAGCAAAAGAAAAAGAAGAAAGGAAGAAAGAAAAGGTAAATGAGAACGGCAAACCTGAAAAGAAAGAAGAGTGTAGTATCGAATTTGGAGAGGGAATGGGGATTGAGATTCTGTGGAAGAAAGTAGGAGAACTAGAATCTAGAGAAAATAAAGAAAACGAAAATCCTGGAACGAGAGGAGAGTGTAGTATCGTAATTGAAAGAAGGAAAAGGACAAAGGATCTGTAAGGGAAAATAAGAAAACGGGAACTAGGAGAAATAAAGAAAACGAAAATCCTGGAACGAGAGGAGAGTGTAGTATCGTAATTTGGAGAGGGAAGAAGGACAGAGGATCTGTAAGAGAAAATAAGAAAACAGGGACTAGGAGAAATAAAGAAACGAAAATCCTGGGACGAGGAAAGAGTGTAGTATCGTAATTTGAATAGGAAAGAGAGGTCTTGTTTGGGTGAAGAGAAGAAAAGAATATGAGGGAGGAAAAAAGGAAATGGAGAACCGTAATTTCTGAGGAGATTGAGGCCTTTGATTGGGTGAGGGACAATGAAAAGAATATTGGAATGAAGGAGAGAACGGACAACCTAGAAGAAGAAAGAGTTTTGTATCGAATTTGGAGAGAATAAAGGAAGAGAATTGGTTATATTTGAGTTGGGTGAAAAGGAGAGAATTTGGAAGGACGAGAAGAAAAGAGTAGGAAAGTATCCTTAAAGCTGAAGAGAGTGTGGTATCGGATATGAGGGGGAAAGAATGGCCTTGGTTTGGGTAAATGGGGAGGTGGTGAAAGTGAAAAGATTGGAATATCGCGGAGGCAACTGTTGGAGTAATTTAGAATGGAGTTTAGATTAAAATGATTTGGTTGGGAAATACTTTGAGGAATAATCGGAGAAGCGGAATTTTCTAAATAAATTCCGGCTGGAGAGGATTAATAGGCAATTATAATGCCGTCGGGGCTGCACTAATTGATTAATTTCTTTGTTGGGGATAGAATTGGCAAAGCGGTGGCGATAGAATCAATAAAGAAGGAAGGACAAATGCGTGGATGGGGAAATTAACGAGATGAAGGAGGAAAGGAGACGATGCAAGAATGTGTGCGAAGTAAAGGATTGATAAATGTTTAAAGGTGGCTAGGAGAAAAGAGGATGGTGTGATGGTAGGAACGTATGTTATGTGACAGTGGAAAGAGTGAGAGGTCCTATTATGTACGATATTGGGCCGACGGGGAATTGTCGTTGGCTGGTGTAATAGGTACGTGCACTGGGGCGGTCGTTTAAAGTATAAAGAGGAATGCGAAAGAATGTGCGAAGAGAAGGAATTCTTATGCGTAGCTAAAGTATGTAGGAGGAAAAGAGATAGTGCGATTGCGAGGAACGTATGTTATGTGACAAAGGAGAGAGTGAAAAGTAATGTTATGTACGATATTAGGCCGACGGGGAATTGTCTTTGGCTGGTGTGATAGGTACGTGCACTGGGCGGTCGTTAAAAGTGGAAAGAGGAATGCGAGGGAATGATTAAATAAATTAGATGGATTAGGATCGATAAAGATGATTAAATTATTCGGAACCGAAGGGAGGTGATCGTGCCGAGGATTGCAAGGCCGTCGGGGAAAATTTGTTGAGGCGATTTGGGGATCGTCGGAGTATGATAGGATAGTAGTGAATAATATTTTGTAATGATTGGATTTTATAAAACAAAATTAATTAAGGATGGGAAGGTAGATTTGCCAATGATTTGTTATACAAGATCCGAGAAAATAAAAAGGCCGTCGGTAGAAAGTTGCACTATAAGGGATAAGGCCGTTGATTGAAGGAGTGAGCAAATTAATTGGATTTTTATTCTGATTGATTGAAATAAATGAGCTGAAGGATTTATTGATATTTTAAAGCAAGAGGAAAGGGGATGGCGTGATGGTAGGAACGTATGTTATGTGAAAGAGGAAGGAGTGAGAAGTCCTATTATGTACGATATTAGGCCGACGGGGGATTGTCGTTGGCTGGTGTAATAGGTACGTGCGATGGGGCGGTCGTGAAAAGTATAAAGAGGAATGCGAAAGAATGTGCGAAGAGAAGGAATTCTTATGCGTAGCTAAAGTATGCAGGAGGAAAAGGATAGCGCGGAACGTATGTTATGTGACAAAGGAGAGAGTGAGAGGTAATGTTATGTACGATATTGGGCCGACGGTGAATTGTCGTTGGCTGGTGTAATAGGTACGTGCGCTGGGGCGGTCGTAAAAGTGGAAAGAGGAATGCGAAAGAATGTGCGAAGAGAAGGAATTCTTATGCGTAGCTAAAGTATGTAGGAGGAAAAGAGATAGTGCGATTGCGAGGAACGTATGTTATGTGACAAAGGAGAGAGTGAAAAGTAATGTTATGTACGATATTAGGCCGACGGGGAATTGTCTTTGGCTGGTGTAATAGGTACGTGCACTGGGGCGGTCGTTGAAAGTGGAAAGAAGAATGCGAAGGAATGATTAAATAAATTAGATAGATTAGAATTAGATAAAGGTGATTAAATTATTCGGAACCAAAGGTAAGTGATCGTGCCGAGGATTGCAAGGCCGTCGGGGAAAATTTGTTGAGGCGATTTGGGGATCGTCGGAGTATGATAAGATAGTAGTGAATAATATTTTGTAATGATTGGATTTTATAAAACAAAATTAATTAAGGATGGGAAGGTAAATTTGCCAATGATTTGTTATACAAGATCAGAGAAAATAAAAAGGCCGTCGGTAGAAAGTTGCACTATAAGGGATAAGGCCGTTGATTGAAGGAGTGAGCAAATTAGTTGGATTTTTATTCTGATTGATTGAAATAAATGAGCTGAAGGATTTATTGATATTTTAAAGCAAGAGGAAAGGGGATGGCGTGATGGTAGGAACGTATGTTATGTGAAAGAGGAAGGAGTGAGAAGTCCTATTATGTACGATATTAGGCCGACGGGGGATTGTCGTTGGCTGGTGTAATAGGTACGTGCGATGGGGCGGTCGTGAAAAGTATAAAGAGGAATGCGAAAGAATGTGCGAAGAGAAGGAATTCTTATGCGTAGCTAAAGTATGCAGGAGGAAAAGGATAGCGCGGAACGTATGTTATGTGACAAAGGAGAGAGTGAGAGGTAATGTTATGTACGATATTGGGCCGACGGTGAATTGTCGTTGGCTGGTGTAATAGGTACGTGCGCTGGGGCGGTCGTAAAAGTGGAAAGAGGAATGCGAAAGAATGTGCGAAGAGAAGGAATTCTTATGCGTAGCTAAAGTATGTAGGAGGAAAAGAGATAGTGCGATTGCGAGGAACGTATGTTATGTGACAAAGGAGAGAGTGAAAAGTAATGTTATGTACGATATTAGGCCGACGGGGGATTGTCTTTGGCTGGTGTAATAGGTGCGTGCACTGGGGCGGTCGTTAAAAGTGGAAAGAAGAATGCGAAGGAATGATTAAATGAATTAAATAGATAAGAATTAAATATAGGTGATTAAATTATTCGGAATCAAAGGTAAGTGATCGTTCCGAGGATTGCAAGGCCGTCGGGGAAAATTTGTTGAGGCGATTTGAGGGTCGTCGGAGTATGATAGGATAGTAGTGAATAATATTTTGTAATGATTGGATTTTATAGAACAAAATTAATTAAGGATGGGAAGGTTAATTTGCCAATGATTTGTTATACAAGATCAGAGAAAATAAAAGGGCCGTCGGTAGAAAGTTGCACTATGAGGGATAAGGCCGTTAAGTGCAGGAGTAAGCAAGTTAATTGGTTTTTTATTCTGATTGATTGAAATAAATGAGCTGAAGGATTTATTGATATTTTAAATGAAGAGAAGATGTCAAGGTTTACAAGGGAAGGTTTGATAAAGGGTTTTTATAAGTCGTTGTGATGATGGGGTGCAATAAAATTATAAAAGGCCATAATTAGGAGTAATGTGAATAAAATAATCGGGGAATGGAACTGATTAATAGACTAGGTCAGGAATTGCAATTATCCGTTAGGTGAAATTAATATTTGCAAAAGACCTTCGAGGAAACGAGAGGACAACGTAATTATAATTTAAATTGCTCGATTAGATTGAATATAAAGGAATAAAATGTAAGGATACAGATGGAAATGGAATGGATTACGAGGGCCGTCGGGGAAGTTGATTATCGATAATAAAAATTATAATTTTAATCGGCAATAGTAATTTGAATTTTTACTAAGAAGAAGAACGATTAAGAAATGATTATTTAATTCGACCAACGATCAAATAAAATAGAGCTGGAATAATGAAGGCCGTCAGGGAAAAGTTATATTTGATCGATAAAAGGCCGTCTGGGGAAGGATTGAGCAACAGTGTTGGAATTTAATTTTAGGTTTAATTCAATTGTATAAAGGGGAAGATTTATTGGAGTGCAAAGGAGAAAGGGGCAATAGAAGGAATTATTGGAAGTTTTGATAAATAATCGGAAAAATGATTGATCGGGTGATTAAATTGCCGTCGGCAAAAAAGAAGATCGGTTAATTGGCAAGGAATGAATAGGTTTATTCAGAAAAATCAGTATTTGGGAGGATAGAAAGAGAGAGAGATTGTTGTGGAGGAATTATGGCGTACGTGACTTTGGAGCCAAGGAAAAATGTTAAACCGGGTATGTGTAAAAGTATTTTAAACGTGGGAGTGTGAGAAGTGGAGAATGGAATAACCAACTTAGTTACGCCTCGAATTGTAATATTCCGCAGGTGCGCGAGGGAAGAATACGGAATAGGAGGAACGGCAATGGAAAATACACGATGCGATCGCGGGTGGAATTTAAATGCCGGATGGGAATTGCCCGGTGTGAAAATAATTATCTATGTTACGCCTCGGTTTGGAATATACCGCAGGTACAGTGTGTAAGCGTAGGAATACGAACACGGGGGAAAGCAAATGGTAATACACGGTGCGGTCGGGGGTAGAATTTAAATGGAGAATAGGGATAACCCGGCAGGTGCGGAAAATAATTATGGCGTACGTGGCAAATTAACCAAAGGGAAATGGATAATATATTGTGGGTTGAACGGCTATTGGTGAAATCGGGGTGTGTTACGTAAAATTATTATTTTGTGGGAGTTTGTGCAAGGGGAATAGGAATAATGAATTGTCCGTCTTGGAATAGCCCAGAGGGTGCGAAAAAATAACTGTGGTGTGTGTAGTATTTTGAAAGGGGGTGCCTGATTTGAATTGCCGTTAACGGTCGGTTGGGATTATTTGGGAAGATTTTAAGCTCTATCAATAAAATAGAAATACAGTTTAATCGGCAATAGTAATTTGAATTTAATTAAGAAGAAGAACGATTAAGAAATGAACGATTAAGAAATGATAATTTGATTCGACCAACGATTAAATAAAATAGAGCAGGAATAATGAAGGCCGTCGGGGAAAGTTATATTTGATCGATAAAAGGCCGTCTGGGGAAGGATTGAGCAACAAGTGTGGAGCAACAAGTGTGGAGTGTTGGAATTTAATTTAGGTTTAATTCAATTGTATAAAGGGGAAGATTTATTGGAGTGCAAAGGAGGAAGGGGCAATAGAAGGAATTATTGGAAGTTTGATTAATAATCGGGAAATGATTGATCGGGTGTTTAAATTGCCGTCGGCAAAAAAGAAGATCGGTTAATTGGCAAGGAATGAATGGGTTTATTCAGAAAATTTCAATATTTGAGAGGATAGAAAGAGAGAGAGATTGTTGAGGAGGAATTATGGTGTACGTGACTTTCGGAGCCTTGGAAAAATGTTAAACCGGGTATGTGTAAAAGTATTTTAGACGTGGGAGTGTGAGAAGTGGAGAATGGAATAACCAACTTAGTTACGCCTCGAATTGTAATATTCCGCAGGTGCGCGAGGGAAGAATACGGAATAGGAGGAACGGCAATGGAAAATACACGATGCGGTCGCGGGTGGAATTTAAATGCAGGATGGGAATTGCCCGGTGTGAAAATAATTATCTATGTTACGCCTCGGTTTGGAATATACCGCAGGTACAGTGTGTAAGCGTAGGAATACGAACACGGGGGAAAGCGAATGGTAATACACGGTGCGGTCGGGGGTAGAATTTAAATGGAGAATAGGGATAACCCGGCAGGTGCGGAAAATAATTATGGCGTACGTGGAAATGGATAATATATTGTGGGTTGAACGGCTATTGGTGAAATCGGGGTGTGTTACGTAGAATTATTATTTTGTGGGAGTTTGTGCGAGGGGAAATACGAATAATAAAAATTGCCCGTCTTGGAATAGCCCAGAGGGTGCGAAAAAATAACTGTGGTGTGTGTGGTATTTTGAAAGGGGGTGCCTGATTTGAATAGCCGTTAACGGTCGGTTGGGATTATTTGGGAAGATTTTAAGCTTTAGCATGCAAGGTTAAAAGGATTCTGCTCGAAGGTCTACGATAATCTATTTTAATTTAAACTATCTTATTATCTAAATATTTGCCGGTTTGATGAGGTGTTAGCGTTGGGAGGATGCTTCGTTGCTCGATGAATAAATCTTCTCGCAGTCGGACGAAACAGCGCTCTGGAGCACAAACACACACGCAAAAAACACGGCACTGTACTTTCAAGATGGGACTGGTTTGGCTGAAGGCCGTACCAATTTGTGGCCTCTACGCCGTTTGTCGATAATCCGTATTAAATTGTAGAAGACAATTAATCAATGGTAATCAACAAACGCGGAAGCCTCCCACTTTTACTACACTGCGCTACACAAGATTACTGTATGCTGTCGACGCGGCACTGCACTTTCAAGATGGGACTGGTTTGGCTGAAGGCCGTACCAATTTGTGGCCTCTACGCCGTTTGTCGATAATCCGTATTAAATTGTAGAAGACAATTAATCAATGGTAATCAACAAACGCGGAAGCCTCCCACTTGTACTACACTGCACAACACACTGAGTTACACGAGATCACTGTATTCTGTCGCTGTGAATTTTAATAGAAAGTCGATTTTGCTGAAGGCGGTTAAAAGATAAATAGTTTGCTTGATTTGAGAAAAAGGAATGTTAAGGATGAGCGAAAGAATTAATTAGTTGCCGCGGTTGTAATGATAAAGCAATGAATAAAAAGCCGTCGGAAGTCGCAGAAGGCGTTTGAGGGAATGCCGACGGAAAAGGGAAAGCAGCTATACGGCGATAGTATATTAAAATAAATTAACGGAATTAAAAACGGACTGAATAATTAAATTGCCGGCTAGAGAGGAAAAGGACTTTATCGAAATTTAAATCAAATCGGGATTAAAAGCCGTCGAAAAAGTCGCAGAAGGCGCAAAAAATGCCGGCGGGAAAGTGAGAGAAAAACTAATTTTAATTTGCCGACGGAATGAGAGCTAATTAAATTTTAACAAATTAATTTTAACAAGTAACCGTCGGAATAAACTCGCAGAAGGCGATAATAAGTGCCGTTGGAAAAAGAAAGCAAAAGGAAAACGAATTAATTGAAAGATTTATTTTGCCGACGGAGAAAGATGAATAAAAAAATTTTACAAAAAGCCGTCGGCAAAATGTCGCAGAAGGCAACTTAATAAAAGAATATTTTAAAAACTATCACAATTTAAATAAACCGCAAGTAGGGAAATGGAATTTAGAGACGTTAATTGGAATGGAAGTTTGGATTAAATTTGCCGACGGACGAAAGGATTAGAGAATTTAACAAAAAGCCGTCGGCAAAATGTCGCAGAAGGCAACTTAATTAAAGAATATTTAAAAGAACACAACAATTAAACAAACGGCGGCGTGACACAGAAGGCGCATGCAGAACACCGTTATGCAGAAGGCAATAACACACACGACAGAATACACGATCACTTCACAGCACTATCACACAGCACGACCTTCTCCGGCGAATTCTCAAACT
>NW_026525704.1:0-42202 GCF_943734725.1 Anopheles marshallii | reverse complement strand
CGTTTCGAAACCCTCCAAAACACCATTTGTATTCCCCGAAAATGTTGAAAAGTGACAGCTCAGATCGATTTGAGAAACTTTTTTGCACACCAAAATTTCACTTTTAGGAGAAAAACTTGTAAGCAGCACCCCATCAAAATTCGACTTTTTCTGGGTCGACCGGCTCGAGTCGGACTAAAACTTTTGTTTCGAAACCCTCCAAAACATCATTTGTATTCCCCGAAAATGTTGAAAAGTGACAGCTCAGATCGATTTGAGAAACTTTTTTGAACACCAAAATTTCACTTTTACGCGAAAAACTTGTATGCAGCACCCCATCAAAATTCGACTTTTTCTGGGTCGACCGGCTCGAGTCGGACTAAAACTTTTGTTTCGAAACCCTCCAAAACATCATTTGTATTCCCCGAAAATGTTGAAAAGTGACAGCTCAGATCGATTTGAGAAACTTTTTTGCACACCAAAATTTCACTTTTACGCGAAAAACTTGTATGCAGCACCCCATCAAAATTCGACTTTTTCTGGGTCGACCGGCTCGAGTCGGACTAAAACTTTTGTTTCAAAACCCTCCAAAACATCATTTGTATTCCCCGAAAATGTTGAAAAGTGACAGCTCAGATCGATTTGAGAAACTTTTTTGCACACCAAAATTTCACTTTTACGCGAAAAACTTGTATGCAGCACCCCATCAAAATTCGACTTTTTCTGGGTCGACCGGCTCGAGTCGGACTAAAACTTTTGTTTCAAAACCCTCCAAAACATCATTTGTATTCCCCGAAAATGTTGAAAAGTGACAGCTCAGATCGACTTGAGAAACTTTTTTTCCACAACAAAATTTCACTTTTACGAGAAAAACTTGTATGCAGCACCCCATCAAAATTCGACTTTTTCTGGGTCGACCGGCTCGAGTCGGACTAAAACTTTTGTTTCGAAACCCTCCAAAACATCATTTGTATTCCCCGAAAATGTTGAAAAGTGACAGCTCAGATCGATTTGAGAAACTTTTTTGCACACCAAAATTTCACTTTTACGAGAAAAACTTGTAAGCAGCACCCCATCAAAATTCGACTTTTTCTGGGTCGACCGGCTCGAGTCGGACTAAGACTTTTGTTTCAAAACCCTCCAAAACATCATTTGTATTCCCCGAAAATGTTGAAAAGTGACAGCTCAGATCGATTTGAGAAACTTTTTTGCACACCAAAATTTCACTTTTAGGAGAAAAACTTGTAAGCAGCACCCCATCAAAATTCGACTTTTTCTGGGTCGACCGGCTCGAGTCGGACTAAGACTTTTGTTTCAAAACCCTCCAAAACATCATTTGTATTCCCCGAAAATGTTGAAAAGTGACAGCTCAGATCGACTTGAGAAACTTTTTTCCACAACAAAATTTCACTTTTACGAGAAAAACTTGTATGCAGCACCCCATCAAAATTCGACTTTTTCTGGGTCGACCGGCTCGAGTCGGACTAAAACTTTTGTTTCGAAACCCTCCAAAACATCATTTGTATTCCCCGAAAATGTTGAAAAGTGACAGCTCAGATCGATTTGAGAAACTTTTTTGCACACCAAAATTTCACTTTTAGGAGAAAAACTTGTAAGCAGCACCCCATCAAAATTCGACTTTTTCCGGGTCGACCGGCTCGAGTCGGACTAAGACTTTTGTTTCAAAACCCTCCAAAACATCATTTGTATTCCCCGAAAATGTTGAAAAGTGACAGCTCAGATCGATTTGAGAAACTTTTTTGCACACCAAAATTTCACTTTTACGAGAAAAACTTGTATGCAGCACCCCATCAAAATTCGACTTTTTCTGGGTCGACCGGCTCGAGTCGGACTAAAACTTTTGTTTCGAAACCCTCCAAAACATCATTTGTATTCCCCGAAAATGTTGAAAAGTGACAGCTCAGATCGATTTGAGAAACTTTTTTGCACACCAAAATTTCACTTTTAGGAGAAAAACTTGTAAGCAGCACCCCATCAAAATTCGACTTTTTCTGGGTCGACCGGCTCGAGTCGGACTAAGACTTTTGTTTCAAAACCCTCCAAAACATCATTTGTATTCCCCGAAAATGTTGAAAAGTGACAGCTCAGATCGATTTGAGAAACTTTTTTCCACAACAAAATTTCACTTTTACGAGAAAAACTTGTATGCAGCACCCCATCAAAATTCGACTTTTTCTGGGTCGACCGGCTCGAGTCGGACTAAGACTTTTGTTTCAAAACCCTCCAAAACATCATTTGTATTCCCCGAAAATGTTGAAAAGTGACAGCTCAGATCGACTTGAGAAACTTTTTCCACAACAAAATTTCACTTTTACGCGAAAAACTTGTATGCAGCACCCCATCAAAATTCGACTTTTTCTGGGTCGACCGGCTCGAGTCGGACTAAAACTTTTGTTTCAAAACCCTCCAAAACATCATTTGTATTCCCCGAAAATGTTGAAAAGTGACAGCTCAGATCGACTTGAGAAACTTTTTTCCACAACAAAATTTCACTTTTACGAGAAAAACTTGTATGCAGCACCCCATCAAAATTCGACTTTTTCTGGGTCGACCGGGTCGAGTCGGACTAAAGGTTTTGTTTCGAAACCCTCCAAAACATCATTTGTATTCCCCGAAAATGTTGAAAAGTGACAGCTCAGATCGATTTGAGAAACTTTTTTGCACACCAAAATTTCACTTTTAGGAGAAAAACTTGTAAGCAGCACCCCATCAAAATTCGACTTTTTCTGGGTCGACCGGCTCGAGTCGGACTAAGACTTTTGTTTCAAAACCCTCCAAAACATCATTTGTATTCCCCGAAAATGTTGAAAAGTGACAGCTCAGATCGATTTGAGAAACTTTTTTGCACACCAAAATTTCACTTTTAGGAGAAAAACTTGTAAGCAGCACCCCATCAAAATTCGACTTTTTCTGGGTCGACCGGCTCGAGTCGGACTAAGACTTTTGTTTCAAAACCCTCCAAAACATCATTTGTATTCCCCGAAAATGTTGAAAAGTGACAGCTCAGATCGATTTGAGAAACTTTTTTGCACACCAAAATTTCACTTTTAGGAGAAAAACTTGTAAGCAGCACCCCATCAAAATTCGACTTTTTCTGGGTCGACCGGCTCGAGTCGGACTAAGACTTTTGTTTCAAAACCCTCCAAAACATCATTTGTATTCCCCGAAAATGTTGAAAAGTGACAGCTCAGATCGACTTGAGAAACTTTTTTCCACAACAAAATTTCACTTTTACGCGAAAAACTTGTATGCAGCACCCCATCAAAATTCGACTTTTTCTGGGTCGACCGGCTCGAGTCGGACTAAAACTTTTGTTTCAAAACCCTCCAAAACATCATTTGTATTCCCCGAAAATGTTGAAAAGTGACAGCTCAGATCGATTTGAGAAACTTTTTTCCACAACAAAATTTCACTTTTACGAGAAAAACTTGTATGCAGCACCCCATCAAAATTCGACTTTTTCTGGGTCGACCGGCTCGAGTCGGACTAAAACTTTTGTTTCGAAACCCTCCAAAACATCATTTGTATTCCCCGAAAATGTTGAAAAGTGACAGCTCAGATCGATTTGAGAAACTTTTTTGCACACCAAAATTTCACGTTTAGGAGAAAAACTTGTATGCAGCACCCCATCAAAATTCGACTTTTTCTGGGTCGACCGGCTCGAGTCGGACTAAGACTTTTGTTTCAAAACCCTCCAAAACATCATTTGTATTCCCCGAAAATGTTGAAAAGTGACAGCTCAGATCGACTTGAGAAACTTTTTTGCACAACAAAATTTCACTTTTACGAGAAAAACTTGTATGCAGCACCCCATCAAAATTCGACTTTTTCTGGGTCGACCGGCTCGAGTCGGACTAAAACTTTTGTTTCGAAACCCTCCAAAACATCATTTGTATTCCCCGAAAATGTTGAAAAGTGACAGCTCAGATCGATTTGAGAAACTTTTTTGCACACCAAAATTTCACTTTTAGGAGAAAAACTTGTAAGGAGCACCCCATCAAAATTCGACTTTTTCTGGGTCGACCGGCTCGAGTCGGACTAAAACTTTTGTTTCAAAACCCTCCAAAACATCATTTGTATTCCCCGAAAATGTTGAAAAGTGACAGCTCAGATCGATTTGAGAAACTTTTTTGCACACCAAAATTTCACTTTTACGAGAAAAACTTGTATGCAGCACCCCATCAAAATTCGACTTTTTCTGGGTCGACCGGCTCGAGTCGGACTAAAACTTTTGTTTCGAAACCCTCCAAAACATCATTTGTATTCCCCGAAAATGTTGAAAAGTGACAGCTCAGATCGATTTGAGAAACTTTTTTGCACACCAAAATTTCACTTTTAGGAGAAAAACTTGTAAGCAGCACCCCATCAAAATTCGACTTTTTCTGGGTCGACCGGCTCGAGTCGGACTAAGACTTTTGTTTCAAAACCCTCCAAAACATCATTTGTATTCCCCGAAAATGTTGAAAAGTGACAGCTCAGATCGATTTGAGAAACTTTTTTGCACACCAAAATTTCACTTTTAGGAGAAAAACTTGTAAGCAGCACCCCATCAAAATTCGACTTTTTCTGGGTCGACCGGCTCGAGTCGGACTAAGACTTTTGTTTCAAAACCCTCCAAAACATCATTTGTATTCCCCGAAAATGTTGAAAAGTGACAGCTCAGATCGATTTGAGAAACTTTTTTCCACAACAAAATTTCACTTTTACGAGAAAAACTTGTATGCAGCACCCCATCAAAATTCGACTTTTTCTGGGTCGACCGGCTCGAGTCGGACTAAAACTTTTGTTTCGAAACCCTCCAAAACATCATTTGTATTCCCCGAAAATGTTGAAAAGTGACAGCTCAGATCGATTTGAGAAACTTTTTTGCACACCAAAATTTCACTTTTAGGAGAAAAACTTGTAAGCAGCACCCCATCAAAATTCGACTTTTTCTGGGTCGACCGGCTCGAGTCGGACTAAGACTTTTGTTTCAAAACCCTCCAAAACATCATTTGTATTCCCCGAAAATGTTGAAAAGTGACAGCTCAGATCGATTTGAGAAACTTTTTTGCACACCAAAATTTCACTTTTACGCGAAAAACTTGTATGCAGCACCCCATCAAAATTCGACTTTTTCTGGGTCGACCGGCTCGAGTCGGACTAAAACTTTTGTTTCAAAACCCTCCAAAACATCATTTGTATTCCCCGAAAATGTTGAAAAGTGACAGCTCAGATCGATTTGAGAAACTTTTTTGCACACCAAAATTTCACTTTTACGCGAAAAACTTGTATGCAGCACCCCATCAAAATTCGACTTTTTCTGGGTCGACCGGCTCGAGTCGGACTAAAACTTTTGTTTCAAAACCCTCCAAAACATCATTTGTATTCCCCGAAAATGTTGAAAAGTGACAGCTCAGATCGACTTGAGAAACTTTTTTCCACAACAAAATTTCACTTTTACGAGAAAAACTTGTATGCAGCACCCCATCAAAATTCGACTTTTTCTGGGTCGACCGGCTCGAGTCGGACTAAAACTTTTGTTTCGAAACCCTCCAAAACATCATTTGTATTCCCCGAAAATGTTGAAAAGTGACAGCTCAGATCGATTTGAGAATCTTTTTTGCACACCAAAATTTCACTTTTAGGAGAAAAACTTGTAAGCAGCACCCCATCAAAATTCGACTTTTTCTGGGTCGACCGGCTCGAGTCGGACTAAGACTTTTGTTTCAAAACCCTCCAAAACATCATTTGTATTCCCCGAAAATGTTGAAAAGTGACAGCTCAGATCGATTTGAGAAACTTTTTTGCACACCAAAATTTCACTTTTACGAGAAAAACTTGTAAGGAGCACCTTATCAAAATTCGACTTTTTCTGGGTCGACCGGCTCGAGTCGGACTAAAACTTTTGTTTCAAAACCCTCCAAAACATCATTTGTATTCCCCGAAAATGATGAAAAGTGACAGCTCAGATCGATTTGAGAATCTTTTTTGCACACCAAAATTTCACTTTTAGGAGAAAAACTTGTAAGCAGCACCCCATCAAAATTCGACTTTTTCTGGGTCGACCGGCTCGAGTCGGACTAAGACTTTTGTTTCAAAACCCTCCAAAACATCATTTGTATTCCCCGAAAATGTTGAAAAGTGACAGCTCAGATCGACTTGAGAAACTTTTTTCCACAACAAAATTTCACTTTTACGAGAAAAACTTGTATGCAGCACCCCATCAAAATTCGACTTTTTCTGGGTCGACCGGCTCGAGTCGGACTAAAACTTTTGTTTCGAAACCCTCCAAAACATCATTTGTATTCCCCGAAAATGTTGAAAAGTGACAGCTCAGATCGATTTGAGAAACTTTTTTGCACACCAAAATTTCACTTTTAGGAGAAAAACTTGTAAGCAGCACCCCATCAAAATTCGACTTTTTCTGGGTCGACCGGCTCGAGTCGGACTAAGACTTTTGTTTCAAAACCCTCCAAAACATCATTTGTATTCCCCGAAAATGTTGAAAAGTGACAGCTCAGATCGATTTGAGAAACTTTTTTGCACACCAAAATTTCACTTTTACGCGAAAAACTTGTATGCAGCACCCCATCAAAATTCGACTTTTTCTGGGTCGACCGGCTCGAGTCGGACTAAAACTTTTGTTTCAAAACCCTCCAAAACATCATTTGTATTCCCCGAAAATGTTGAAAAGTGACAGCTCAGATCGATTTGAGAAACTTTTTTGCACACCAAAATTTCACTTTTACGCGAAAAACTTGTATGCAGCACCCCATCAAAATTCGACTTTTTCTGGGTCGACCGGCTCGAGTCGGACTAAAACTTTTGTTTCAAAACCCTCCAAAACATCATTTGTATTCCCCGAAAATGTTGAAAAGTGACAGCTCAGATCGATTTGAGAAACTTTTTTGCACACCAAAATTTCACTTTTAGGAGAAAAACTTGTATGCAGCACCCCATCAAAATTCGACTTTTTCTGGGTCGACCGGCTCGAGTCGGACTAAAACTTTTGTTTCGAAACCCTCCAAAACATCATTTGTATTCCCCGAAAATGTTGAAAAGTGACAGCTCAGATCGATTTGAGAAACTTTTTTGCACACCAAAATTTCACTTTTAGGAGAAAAACTTGTAAGCAGCACCCCATCAAAATTCGACTTTTTCTGGGTCGACCGGCTCGAGTCGGACTAAGACTTTTGTTTCAAAACCCTCCAAAACATCATTTGTATTCCCCGAAAATGTTGAAAAGTGACAGCTCAGATCGATTTGAGAAACTTTTTTGCACACCAAAATTTCACTTTTAGGAGAAAAACTTGTAAGCAGCACCCCATCAAAATTCGACTTTTTCTGGGTCGACCGGCTCGAGTCGGACTAAGACTTTTGTTTCAAAACCCTCCAAAACATCATTTGTATTCCCCGAAAATGTTGAAAAGTGACAGCTCAGATCGACTTGAGAAACTTTTTTCCACAACAAAATTTCACTTTTACGAGAAAAACTTGTATGCAGCACCCCATCAAAATTCGACTTTTTCTGGGTCGACCGGCTCGAGTCGGACTAAAACTTTTGTTTCGAAACCCTCCAAAACATCATTTGTATTCCCCGAAAATGTTGAAAAGTGACAGCTCAGATCGATTTGAGAAACTTTTTTGCACACCAAAATTTCACTTTTAGGAGAAAAACTTGTAAGCAGCACCCCATCAAAATTCGACTTTTTCTGGGTCGACCGGCTCGAGTCGGACTAAGACTTTTGTTTCAAAACCCTCCAAAACATCATTTGTATTCCCCGAAAATGTTGAAAAGTGACAGCTCAGATCGATTTGAGAAACTTTTTTGCACACCAAAATTTCACTTTTACGAGAAAAACTTGTATGCAGCACCCCATCAAAATTCGACTTTTTCTGGGTCGACCGGCTCGAGTCGGACTAAAACTTTTGTTTCAAAACCCTCCAAAACATCATTTGTATTCCCCGAAAATGTTGAAAAGTGACAGCTCAGATCGATTTGAGAAACTTTTTTGCACACCAAAATTTCACTTTTACGAGAAAAACTTGTATGCAGCACCCCATCAAAATTCGACTTTTTCTGGGTCGACCGGCTCGAGTCGGACTAAAACTTTTGTTTCAAAACCCTCCAAAACATCATTTGTATTCCCCGAAAATGTTGAAAAGTGACAGCTCAGATCGATTTGAGAAACTTTTTTCCACAACAAAATTTCACTTTTACGAGAAAAACTTGTATGCAGCACCCCATCAAAATTCGACTTTTTCTGGGTCGACCGGCTCGAGTCGGACTAAAACTTTTGTTTCGAAACCCTCCAAAACATCATTTGTATTCCCCGAAAATGTTGAAAAGTGACAGCTCAGATCGATTTGAGAAACTTTTTTGCACACCAAAATTTCACTTTTAGGAGAAAAACTTGTATGCAGCACCCCATCAAAATTCGACTTTTTCTGGGTCGACCGGCTCGAGTCGGACTAAGACTTTTGTTTCAAAACCCTCCAAAACATCATTTGTATTCCCCGAAAATGTTGAAAAGTGACAGCTCAGATCGATTTGAGAATCTTTTTTGCACACCAAAATTTCACTTTTACGAGAAAAACTTGTATGGAGCACCCTATCAAAATTCGACTTTTTCTGGGTCGACCGGCTCGAGTCGGACTAAAACTTTTGTTTCAAAACCCTCCAAAACATCATTTGTATTCCCCGAAAATGTTGAAAAGTGACAGCCGAGATCGATTTGAGACTCTTTTTTGCACACCAAAATTTCACTTTTACGAGAAAAACTTGTAAGGAGCACCCTATAAAAATTCGACTTTTTCTGGGTCGACCGGCTCGAGTCGGACTAAAACTTTTGTTTCAAAACCCTCCAAAACATCATTTGTATTCCCCGAAAATGATGAAAAGTGACAGCTCAGATCGATTTGAGAATCTTTTTTGCACACCAAAATTTCACTTTTACGAGAAAAACTTGTATGGAGCACCCTATCAAAATTCGACTTTTTCTGGGTCGACCGGCTCGAGTCGGACTAAAACTTTTGTTTCAAAACCCTCCAAAACATCATTTGTATTCCCCGAAAATGTTGAAAAGTGACAGCCGAGATCGATTTGAGACTCTTTTTTGCACACCAAAATTTCACTTTTACGAGAAAAACTTGTATGGAGCACCCTATCAAAATTTGACCTTTTCCGGGTCGTCCGGGTCGAGTCGGTATAAAATTTTTGTTTTGAAACCTTCCAAAACACCATTTGTATTCCCCGAAAATGTTGAAAAGTGACAGCCGAGATCGATTTGAGACTCTTTTTTGCACACCAAAATTTCACTTTTACGAGAAAAACTTGTATGGAGCACCCTATCAAAATTTGACCCTTTCCGGGTCGTCCGGGTCGAGTCGGTATAAAATTTTTGTTTCGAAACCTTCCAAAACACCATTTGTATTCCCCGAAAATATTGAAAAGTGACATTCGAGATCGATTTGAGACTCTTTTTTGCACAACAAAATTTCACTTTTACGAGAAAAACTTGTATGGAGCACCCTATCAAAATTTGACCCTTTCCGGGTCGTCCGGGTCGAGTCGGTATAAAATTTTTGTTTCGAAACCCTCCAAAACACCATTTGTATTCCCCGAAAATGTTGAAAAGTGACAGCCGAGATCGATTTGAGACTCTTTTTGGCACACCAAAATTTCACTTTTACGAGAAAAACTTGTATGGAGCACCCTATCAAAATTTGACCCTTTCCGGGTCGACCGGGTCGAGTCGGTCTAAAATTTTTGTTTTGAAACCTTCCAAAACACCATTTGTATTCCCCGAAAATGTTGAAAAGTGACAGTCGAGATCGATTTGAGACTCTGTTTTGCACATCAAAATTTCACTTTTACGAGAAAAACTTGTATGGAGCACCCTATCAAAATTTGACCCTTTCCGGGTCGTCCGAGTCGAGTCGGTCTAAAATTTCCGTTTCGAAACCATCCAAAACACCATTTGTATTCCCCGAAAATGTTGAAAAGTGACAGCCGAGATCGATTTGAGACTCTTTTTTGCACATCAAAATTTCACTTTTACGAGAAAAACTTGTATGGAGCACCCTATCAAAATTTGACCCTTTCCGGGTCGTCCGGGTCGAGTCGGTCTAAAATTTCCGTTTCGAAACCCTCCAAAACACCATTTGTATTCCCCGAAAATGTTGAAAAGTGACAGCCGAGATCGATTTGAGACTCTTTTTTGCACGCCAAAATTTCACTTTTACGAGAAAAACTTGTATGGAGCACCCTATCAAAATTTGACCCTTTCCGGGTCGTCCGGGTCGAGTCGGTATAAAATTTTTGTTTCGAAACCCTCCAAAACACCATTTGTATTCCCCGAAAATGTTGAAAAGTGACAGCCGAGATCGATTTGAGACTCTTTTTGGCACACCAAAATTTCACTTTTACGAGAAAAACTTGTATGGAGCACCCTATCAAAATTTGACCCTTTCCGGGTCGTCCGGGTCGAGTCGGTCTAAAATTTCCGTTTCGAAACCCTCCAAAACACCATTTGTATTCCCCGAAAATGTTGAAAAGTGACAGCCGAGATCGATTTGAGACTCTTTTTTGCACATCAAAATTTCACTTTTACGAGAAAAACTTGTATGGAGCACCCTATCAAAATTTGACCCTTTCCGGGTCGTCCGGGTCGAGTCGGTCTAAAATTTCCGTTTCGAAACCCTCCAAAACACCATTTGTATTCCCCGAAAATGTTGAAAAGTGACAGCCGAGATCGATTTGAGACTCTTTTTTGCACGCCAAAATTTCACTTTTACGAGAAAAACTTGTATGGAGCACCCTATCAAAATTTGACCTTTTCCGGGTCGACCGGGTCGAGTCGGTCTAAAATTTTTGTTTTGAAACCTTCCAAAACACCATTTGTATTCCCCGAAAATGTTGAAAAGTGACAGTCGAGATCGATTTGAGACTCTTTTTTGCACACCAAAATTTCACTTTTACGAGAAAAATTTGTATGCAGCACCCCATAAAAATTCGAATTTTTCTGGGTCGACCGGCTCGAGTCGGACTAAAACTTTTGTTTCAAAACCCTCCAAAACATCATTTGTATTCCCCGAAAATGATGAAAAGTGACAGCTCAGATCGATTTGAGAATCTTTTTTGAACACCAAAATTTCACTTTTACGAGAAAAACTTGTATGGAGCACCCTATCAAAATTTGACTTTTTCCGGGTCGACCGGCTCGAATCGGACTAAGACTTTTGTTTCAAAACCCTCCAAAACATCATTTGTATTCCCCGAAAATGTTGAAAAGTGACAGCCGAGATCGATTTGAGACTCTTTTTTGCACATCAAAATTTCACTTTTACGAGAAAAACTTGTATGGAGCACCCTATCAAAATTTGACCCTTTCCGGGTCGTCCGGGTCGAGTCGGTCTAAAATTTTTGTTTTGAAACCTTCCAAAACACCATTTGTATTCCCCGAAAATGTTGAAAAGTGACAGTCGAGATCGATTTGAGACTCTTTTTTGCACAACAAAATTTCACTTTTACGAGAAAAACTTGTATGGAGCACCCTATCAAAATTTGACTTTTTCCGGGTCGACCGGCTCGAATCGGACTAAGACTTTTGTTTCAAAACCCTCCAAAACATCATTTGTATTCCCCGAAAATGTTGAAAAGTGACAGCCGAGATCGATTTGAGACTCTTTTTTGCACATCAAAATTTCACTTTTACGAGAAAAACTTGTATGGAGCACCCTATCAAAATTTGACCCTTTCCGGGTCGTCCGGGTCGAGTCGGTCTAAAATTTCCGTTTCGAAACCCTCCAAAACACCATTTGTATTCCCCGAAAATGTTGAAAAGTGACAGCCGAGATCGATTTGAGACTCTTTTTTGCACATCAAAATTTCACTTTTACGAGAAAAACTTGTATGGAGCACCCTATCAAAATTTGACCCTTTCCGGGTCGTCCGGGTCGAGTCGGACTAAAACTTTTGTTTCAAAACCCTCCAAAACATCATTTGTATTCCCCGAAAATGTTGATAAGTGACAGCCGAGATCGATTTGAGAAACTTCTTTGCACATCAAAATTTCACTTTTACGAGAAAAACTTGTATGGAGCACCCTATCAAAATTTGACCCTTTCCGGGTCGTCCGGGTCGAGTCGGTCTAAAATTTCCGTTTCGAACCCCTCCAAAACACCATTTGTATTCCCCGAAAATGTTGAAAAGTGACAGTCGAGATCGATTTGAGACTCTTTTTTGCACACCAAAATTTCACTTTTACGAGAAAAACTTGTATGGAGCACCTTATCAAAATTTGACCTTTTCCGGGTCGTCCGGGTCGAGTCGGTCTAAAATTTTTGTTTCGAAACCCTCCAAAACACCATTTGTATTCATCGAAAATGTTAAAAAGTGACAGTCGAGATCGATTTGAGGCTCTTTTTTGCACACCAAAATTTCACTTTTACGAGAAAAACTTGTATAGAGCACCCTATCAAAATTTGACCTTTTCCGGGTCAACCGGGTCGAGTCGGACTAAAATTTTTGTTTCGAAACCCTCCAAAACACCATTTGTATTCATCGAAAAAGTTGAAAAGTGACAGTCGAGATCGATTTGAGACTCTTTTTTGCACACCAAAATTTCACTTTTACGAGAAAAACTTGTATAGAGCACCCTATCAAAATTTGACCTTTTCCGGGTTGTCCGGGTCGAGTCGGTCTAAAATTTTCGTTTCGAAACCCTCCAAAACACCATTCGTATTCCCCGAAAATGTTGATAATTGACAGCCGAGATCGATTTGAGACTCTTTTTTGCACACCAAAATTTCACTTTTACGAGAAAAACTTGTATGGAGCACCTTATCAAAATTTGACCTTTTCCGGGTCGTCCGGGTCGAGTCGGTCTAAAATTTTTGTTTCGAAACCCTCCAAAACACCATTTGTATTCCCCGAAAATGTTAAAAAGTGACAGTCGAGATCGATTTGAGACTCTTTTTTGCACACCAAAATTTCACTTTTACGAGAAAAACTTGTATGGAGCACCTTATCAAAATTTGACCTTTTCCGGGTCGTCCGGGTCGAGTCGGTCTAAAATTTTTGTTTCGAAACCCTCCAAAACACCATTTGTATTCATCGAAAATGTTGAAAAGTGACAGTCGAGATCGATTTGAGGCTCTTTTTTGCACACCAAAATTTCACTTTTACGAGAAAAACTTGTATGGAGCACCCTATCAAAATTTGACCTTTTCCGGGTCAACCGGGTCGAGTCGGACTAAAACTTTTGTTTCAAAACCCTCCAAAACATCATTTGTATTCCCCGAAAATGTTGATAAGTGACAGCCGAGATCGATTTGAGAAACTTCTTTGCACATCAAAATTTCACTTTTACGAGAAAAACTTGTATGGAGCACCCTATCAAAATTTGACCCTTTCCGGGTCGTCCGGGTCGAGTCGGTCTAAAATTTCCGTTTCGAAACCCTCCAAAACACCATTTGTATTCCCCGAAAATGTTGAAAAGTGACAGCCGAGATCGATTTGAGACTCTTTTTTGCACACCAAAATTTCACTTTTACGAGAAAAACTTGTATGGAGCACCCAACCAAATTTACCTTTTCCGGGTCGTCCGGGTCGAGTCGGTCTAAAATTTTTGTTTCGAAACCCTCCAAAACATCATTTGTATTCCCCAAAAATGTTGAAAAGTGACAGCCGAGATCGATTTGAGACTCTTTTTTGCACACCAAAATTTCACTTTTAAGAGAAAAACTTGTATGGAGCACCCTATCAAAATTTGACCTTTTCCGGGTCGTCCGGGTCGAGTCGGTCTAAAATTTTCGTTTCGAAACCCTCCAAAACACCATTTGTATTCCCCGAAAATGTTGAAAAGTGACAGTCGAGATCGATTTGAGACTCTTTTTTGCACAAAAAAAATTCACTTTTACGAGAAAAACTTGTATGGAGCACCCTATCAAAATTTGACCTTTTCCGGGTCGTCCGGGTCGAGTCGGTCTAAAATTTTTGTTTCGAAACCCTCCAAAACATCATTTGTATTCCCCGAAAATGTTGAAAAGTGACAGCCGAGATCGATTTGAGACTCTTTTTTGCACACCAAAATTTCACTTTTACGAGAAAAACTTGTATGGAGCACCCTATCAAAATTTGACCTTTTCCGGGTCGTCCGGGTCGGGTCGGTCTAAAATTTTTGTTTCGAAACCCTCCAAAACATCATTTGTATTCCCCGAAAATGTTGAAAAGTGACAGCCGAAATCGATTTGAGACTCTTTTTTGCACACCAAAATTTCACTTTTACGAGAAAAACTTGTATGGAGCACCTTATCAAAATTTGACCTTTTCCGGGTCGTCCGGGTCGAGTCGGTCTAAAATTCTCGTTTCGAAACCCTCCAAAACATCATTTGCATTCCCCGAAAATGTTGAAAAGTGACAGCCGAGATCGATTTGAGACTCTTTTTTGCACACCAAAATTTCACTTTTACGAGAAAAACTTGTATGGAGCACCCTATCAAAATTTCACCTTTTCCGGGTCGTCCGGGTCGAGTCGGTCTAAAATTTTTGTTTCGAAACGCTCCAAAACACCATTTGTATTCCCCGAAAATAATGAAAAGTGACAGTCGAGATCGATTTGAGACTCTTTTTTGCACACCAAAATTTCACTTTTACGAGAAAAACTTGTATGGAGCACCCTATCAAAATTTCACCTTTTCCGGGTCGTCCGGGTCGAGTCGGTCTAAAATTTTCGTTTCGAAACCCTCCAAAACACCATTTGTATTCCCCGAAAATGTTGAAAAGTGACAGTCGAGATCGATTTGAGACTCTTTTTTGCACAAAAAAAATTCACTTTTACGAGAAAAACTTGTATGGAGCACCCTATCAAAATTTCACCTTTTCCGGGTCGTCCGGGTCGAGTCGGTCTAAAATTTTTGTTTCGAAACGCTCCAAAACACCATTTGTATTCCCCGAAAATGTTGAAAAGTGACAGTCGAGATCGATTTGAGACTCTTTTTTGCACACCAAAATTTCACTTTTACGAGAAAAACTTGTATGGAGCACCCTATCAAAATTTGACCTTTTCCGGGTCGTCCGGGTCGGGTCGGTCTAAAATTTTTGTTTCGAAACCCTCCAAAACATCATTTGTATTCCCCGAAAATGTTGAAAAGTGACAGCCGAGATCGATTTGAGACTCTTTTTTGCACATCAAAATTTCACTTTTACGAGAAAAACTTGTATGGAGCACCTTATCAAAATTTGACCTTTTCCGGGTCGTCCGGGTCGAGTCGGTCTAAAATTCTCGTTTCGAAACCCTCCAAAACATCATTTGCATTCCCCGAAAATGTTGAAAAGTGACAGCCGAGATCGATTTGAGACTCTTTTTTGCACACCAAAATTTCACTTTTACGAGAAAAACTTGTATGGAGCACCCTATCAAAATTTCACCTTTTCCGGGTCGTCCGGGTCGAGTCGGTCTAAAATTTTTGTTTCGAAACGCTCCAAAACACCATTTGTATTCCCCGAAAATGTTGAAAAGTGACAGTCGAGATCGATTTGAGACTCTTTTTTGCACACCAAAATTTCACTTTTACGAGAAAAACTTGTATGGAGCACCCTATCAAAATTTCACCTTTTCCGGGTCGTCCGGGTCGAGTCGGTCTAAAATTCTCGTTTCGAAACCCTCCAAAACATCATTTGCATTCCCCGAAAATGTTGAAAAGTGACAGCCGAGATCGATTTGAGACTCTTTTTTGCACACCAAAATTTCACTTTTACGAGAAAAACTTGTATGGAGCACCCTATCAAAATTTCACCTTTTCCGGGTCGTCCGGGTCGAGTCGGTCTAAAATTTTTGTTTCGAAACCCTCCAAAACACCATTTGTATTCATCGAAAATGTTGAAAAGTGACAGTCGAGATCGATTTGAGACTCTTTTTTGCACACCAAAATTTGACTTTTACGAGAAAAACTTGTATGGAGCACCTTATCAAAATTTTACCTTTTCCGGGTCGTCCGGGTCGAGTCGGTCTAAAATTTTTGTTTCGAAACCCTCCAAAACACCATTTGTATTCCCCGAAATTGTTGAAAAGTGACAGCCGAGATCGATTTGAGACTCTTTTTTGTACATCAAAAATTCACTTTTACGAGAAAAACTTGTATGGAGCACCCTACCAAAACTTGACCTTTTCCGGGTCGTCCGGGTCGAGTCGGTCTAAAATGTCCGTTTCGAAACCCTCCAAAACACCATTTGTATTCCCCGAAAATGTTGAAAAGTGACAGCCGAGATCGATTTGAGACTCTTTTTTGCACACCAAAATTTCACTTTTACGAGAAAAACTTGTATGGAGCACCTTATCAAAATTTTACCTTTTCCGGGTCGTCCGGGTCGAGTCGGTCTAAAATTTTTGTTTCGAAACCCTCCAAAACACCATTTGTATTCCCCGAAATTGTTGAAAAGTGACAGCCGAGATCGATTTGAGACTCTTTTTTGTACATCAAAAATTCACTTTTACGAGAAAAACTTGTATGGAGCACCCTACCAAAACTTGACCTTTTCCGGGTCGTCCGGGTCGAGTCGGTCTAAAATTTTTTTTTCGAAACCCTCCAAAACACCATTTGTATTCCCCGAAATTGTTGAAAAGTGACAGTCGAGATCGATTTGAGACTCTTTTTTGCACAACAAAATTTCACTTTTACGAGAAAAACTTGTATGGAGCACCCTATCAAAATTTGACCTTTTTCGGGTCGTCCGGGTCGAGTCGGTCTAAAATTTTTGTTTCGAAACCCTCCAAAACACCATTTGTATTCCCCGAAATTGTTGAAAAGTGACAGTCGAGATCGATTTGAGACTCTTTTTTGCACACCAAAATTTCACTTTTACGAGAAAAACTTGTATGGAGCACCCTATCAAAATTTGACCTTTTCCGGGTCGAGTCGGTCTAAAATTTTTGTTTCGAAACCCTCCAAAACACCATTTGTATTCCCCGAAAATGTTGAAAAGTGACAGTCGAGATCGATTTGAGACTCTTTTCTGCACACCAAAATTTCACTTTTACGAGAAAAACTTGTATGGAGCACCCTATCAAAATTTCACCTTTTCCGGGTCGTCCGGGTCGAGTCGGTCTAAAATTTTCGTTTCGAAACCCTCCAAAACACCATTTGTATTCCCCGAAAATGTTGAAAAGTGACAGCCGAGATCGATTTGAGACTCTTTTTTGCACACCAAAATTTCACTTTTACGAGAAAAACTTGTATGGAGCACCCTATCAAAATTTCACCTTTTCCGGGTCGTCCGGGTCGAGTCGGTCTAAAATTTTTGTTTCGAAACCCTCCAAAACACCATTTGTATTCCCCGAAATTGTTGAAAAGTGACAGCTCAGATCGATTTGAGAAACTTTTTTGCACACCAAAATTTCACTTTTACGAGAAAAACTTGTATGGAGCACCCTATCAAAATTTCACCTTTTCCGGGTCGTCCGGGTCGAGTCGGTCTAAAATTTTTGTTTCGAAACGCTCCAAAACACCATTTGTATTCCCCGAAAATGTTGAAAAGTGACAGTCGAGATCGATTTGAGACTCTTTTCTGCACACCAAAATTTCACTTTTACGAGAAAAACTTGTATGGAGCACCCTATCAAAATTTCACCTTTTCCGGGTCGTCCGGGTCGAGTCGGTCTAAAATTTTCGTTTCGAAACCCTCCAAAACACCATTTGTATTCCCCGAAAATGTTGAAAAGTGACAGCCGAGATCGATTTGAGACTCTTTTTTGCACACCAAAATTTCACTTTTACGAGAAAAACTTGTATGGAGCACCCTATCAAAATTTGACCTTTTCCGGGTCGTCCGGGTCGAGTCGGTCTAAAATTTTCGTTTCGAAACCCTCCAAAACACCATTTGTATTCCCCGAAAATGTTGAAAAGTGACAGCCGAGATCGATTTGAGACTCTTTTTTGCACACCAAAATTTCACTTTTAGGAGAAAAACTTGTATGGAGCACCCTATCAAAATTTCACCTTTTCCGGGTCGTCCGGGTCGAGTCGGTCTAAAATTTTTGTTTCGAAACGCTCCAAAACACCATTTGTATTCCCCGAAAATGTTGAAAAGTGACAGTCGAGATCGATTTGAGACTCTTTTTTGCACACCAAAATTTCACTTTTACGAGAAAAACTTGTATGGAGCACCCTATCAAAATTTCACCTTTTCCGGGTCGTCCGGGTCGAGTCGGTCTAAAATTTCCGTTTCGAAACCCTCCAAAACACCATTTGTATTCCCCGAAAATGTTGAAAAGTGACAGTCGAGATCGATTTGAGACTCTTTTTTGCACACCAAAATTTCACTTTTACGTGAAAAACTTGTATGGAGCACCCTATCAAAATTTGACCTTTTTTCGGGTCGTCCGGATCGAGTCGGTCTAAAATTTCCGTTTCGAACCCCTCCAAAACACCATTTGTATTCCCCGAAAATGTTGAAAAGTGACAGTCGAGATCGATTTGAGACTCTTTTTTGCACAACAAAATTTCACTTTTACGAGAAAAACTTGTATGGAGCACCCTATCAAAATTTCACCTTTTCCGGGTCGTCCGGGTCGAGTCGGTCTAAAATTTCCGTTTCGAAACCCTCCAAAACACCATTTGTATTCCCCGAAAATGTTGAAAAGTGACAGTCGAGATCGATTTGAGACTCTTTTTTGCACATCAAAATTTCACTTTTACGAGAAAAACTTGTATGGAGCACCCTATCAAAATTTGACCCTTTCCGGGTCGTCCGGGTCGAGTCGGTCTAAAATGTCCGTTTCGAAACCCTCCAAAACACCATTTGTATTCCCCGAAAATGTTGAAAAGTGACAGCCGAGATCGATTTGAGACTCTTTTTTGCACACCAAAATTTCACTTTTACGAGAAAAACTTGTATGGAGCACCCTATCAAAATTTGACCTTTTCCGGGTCGTTCGGGTCGAGTCGGTCTAAAATGTCCGTTTCGAAACCCTCCAAAACACCATTTGTATTCCCCGAAAATGTTGAAAAGTGACAGTCGAGATCGATTTGAGACTCTTTTTTGCACATCAAAATTTCACTTTTACGAGAAAAACTTGTATGGAGCACCCTATCAAAATTTGACCTTTTCCGGGTCGTCCGGGTCGAGTCGGTCTAAAATTTTTGTTTCGAAACCCTCCAAAACACCATTTGTATTCCCCGAAAATGTTGAAAAGTGACAGTCGAGATCGATTTGAGACTCTTTTTTGCACACCAAAATTTCACTTTTACGAGAAAAACTTGCACAGAGCACCCTATCAAAATTTCACCTTTTCCGGGTCGTCCGGGTCGAGTCGGTCTAAAATTTTCGTTTCGAAACCCTTCAAAACACCATTTGTATTCCCCGAAAATGTTGAAAAGTGACAGTTGAGATCGATTTGAGACTCTTTTTTGCACACCAAAATTTCACTTTTACGAGAAAAACTTGTATGGAGCACCCTATCAAAATTTGACCCTTTCCGGGTCGTCCGGGTCGAGTCGGTCTAAAATGTCCGTTTCGAAACCCTCCAAAACACCATTTGTATTCCCCGAAAATGTTGAAAAGTGACAGCCGAGATCGATTTGAGACTCTTTTTTGCAAAACAAAATTTCACTTTTACGAGAAAAACTTGTATGGAGCACCCTATCAAAATTTGACCCTTTCCGGGTCGTCCGGGTCGAGTCGGTCTAAAATTTCCGTTTCGAAACCCTCCAAAACACCATTTGTATTCCCCGAAAATGTTGAAAAGTGACAGCCGAGATCGATTTGAGACTCTTTTTTGCACACCAAAATTTCACTTTTACAAGAAAAACTTGTATGGAGCACCCTATCAAAATTTGACCCTTTCCGGGTCGTCCGGGTCGAGTCGGTCTAAAATTTCCGTTTCGAAACCCTCCAAAACACCATTTGTATTCCCCGAAAATGTTGAAAAGTGACAGCCGAGATCGATTTGAGACTCTTTTTTGCACACCAAAATTTCACTTTTACGAGAAAAACTTGTATGGAGCACCCTATCAAAATTTGACCCTTTCCGGGTCGTCCGGGTCGAGTCGGTCTAAAATTTCCGTTTCGAAACCCTCCAAAACACCATTTGTATTCCCCGAAAATGTTGAAAAGTGACAGCCGAGATCGATTTGAGACTCTTTTTTGCACACCAAAATTTCACTTTTACGAGAAAAACTTGTATGGAGCACCCTATCAAAATTTGACCCTTTCCGGGTCGTCCGGGTCGAGTCGATCTAGAATTTCCGTTTCGAAACCCTCCAAAACACCATTTGTATTCCCCGAAAATGTTGAAAAGTGACAGCCGAGATCGATTTGAGACTCTTTTTTGCACACCAAAATTTCACTTTTACGAGAAAAACTTGTATGGAGCACCCTATCAAAATTTGACCCTTTCCGGGTCGTCCGGGTCGAGTCGGTCTAAAATTTTTGTTTCGAAACCCTCCAAAACACCATTTGTATTCCCCGAAAATGTTGAAAAGTGACAGCCGAGATCGATTTGAGACTCTTTTTTGCACATCAAAATTTCACTTTTACGAGAAAAACTTGTATGGAGCACCCTATCAAAATTTGACCCTTTCCGGGTCGTCCGGGTCGAGTCGGTCTAAAATTTCCGTTTCGAAACCCTCCAAAACACCATTTGTATTCCCCGAAAATGTTGAAAAGTGACAGTCGAGATCGATTTGAGACTCTTTTTTGCACATCAAAATTTCACTTTTACGAGAAAAACTTGTATGGAGCACCCTATCAAAATTTGACCCTTTCCGGGTCGTCCGGGTCGAGTCGGTCTAAAATTTTTGTTTCGAAACCCTCCAAAACACCATTTGTATTCCCCGAAAATGTTGAAAAGTGACAGCCGAGATCGATTTGAGACTCTTTTTTGCAAAACAAAATTTCACTTTTACGAGAAAAACTTGTATGGAGCACCCTATCAAAATTTGACCCTTTCCGGGTCGTCCGGGTCGAGTCGGTCTAAAATGTCCGTTTCGAAACCCTCCAAAACACCATTTTTATTCCCCGAAAATGTTGAAAAGTGACAGCCGAGATCGATTTGAGACTCTTTTTTGCACATCAAAATTTCACTTTTACGAGAAAAACTTGTATGGAGCACCCTATCAAAATTTGACCCTTTCCGGGTCGTCCGGGTCGAGTCGGTCTAAAATTTCCGTTTCAAAACCCTCCAAAACACCATTTGTATTCCCCGAAAATGTTGAAAAGTGACAGCCGAGATCGATTTGAGACTCTTTTTTGTACACCAAAATTTCACTTTTACAAGAAAAACTTGTATGGAGCACCCTATCAAAATTTGACCCTTTCCGGGTCGTCCGGGTCGAGTCGGTCTAAAATTTTTGTTTCGAAACCCTCCAAAACACCATTTGTATTCCCCGAAAATGTTGAAAAGTGACAGTCGAGATCGATTTGAGACTCTTTTTGCACAACAAAATATCACTTTTTCGTGTAAAACTTGTACGAAGCTCCTCTTCCAAATTTAAATTTGCCGGGTCAACTGGATCGAGTCGAACTAAAACTTTAGTCTCGAAACCCTTCAAAACATCAGTTTTAGGCCCCAAAATGATAAAAAGTTAAAGCCGAGATGGATTTGAGAAACTTTTTTGCACACCAAAATTTCACTTTTACGAGAAAAACTTGTATGGAGCACCCTATCAAAATTTGACCCTTTCCGGGTCGTCCGGGTCGAGTCGGTCTAAAATTTCCGTTTCGAAACCCTCCAAAACACCATTTGTATTTCCCGAAAATGTTGAAAAGTGACAGCCGAGATCGATTTGAGACTCTTTTTTGCACACCAAAATTTCACTTTTACAAGAAAAACTTGTATGGAGCACCCTATCAAAATTTGACCCTTTCCGGGTCGTCCGGGTCGAGTCGGTCTAAAATTTCCGTTTCGAAACCCTCCAAAACACCATTTGTATTCCCCGAAAATGTTGAAAAGTGACAGCCGAGATCGATTTGAGACTCTTTTTTGCACACCAAAATTTCACTTTTACGAGAAAAACTTGTATGGAGCACCCTATCAAAATTTGACCCTTTCCGGGTCGTCCGGGTCGAGTCGGTCTAAAATTTCCGTTTCGAAACCCTCCAAAACACCACTTGTATTCCCCGAAAATGTTGAAAAGTGACAGCCGAGATCGATTTGAGACTCTTTTTTGCACATCAAAATTTCACTTTTACGAGAAAAACTTGTATGGAGCACCCTATCAAAATTTGACCCTTTCCGGGTCGTCCGGGTCGAGTCGGTCTAAAATTTCCGTTTCGAAACCCTCCAAAACACCATATGTATTCCCCGAAAATGTTGAAAAGTGACAGCCGAGATCGATTTGAGACTCTTTTTTGCACAACAAAATTTCACTTTTACAAGAAAAACTTGTATGGAGCACCCTATCAAAATTTGACCCTTTCCGGGTCGTCCGGGTCGAGTCGGTCTAAAATTTCCGTTTCGAAACCCTCCAAAACACCATTTGTATTCCCCGAAAATGTTGAAAAGTGACAGCCGAGATCGATTTGAGACTCTTTTTTGCACACCAAAATTTCACTTTTACGAGAAAAACTTGTATGGAGCACCCTATCAAAATTTGACCCTTTCCGGGTCGTCCGGGTCGAGTCGGTCTAAAATGTCCGTTTCGAAACCCTCCAAAACACCATTTTTATTCCCCGAAAATGTTGAAAAGTGACAGCCGAGATCGATTTGAGACTCTTTTTTGCACATCAAAATTTCACTTTTACGAGAAAAACTTGTATGGAGCACCCTATCAAAATTTGACCCTTTCCGGGTCGTCCGGGTCGAGTCGGTCTAAAATTTCCGTTTCGAAACCCTCCAAAACACCATTTGTATTCCCCGAAAATGTTGAAAAGTGACAGCCGAGATCGATTTGAGACTCTTTTTTGCACACCAAAATTTCACTTTTACGAGAAAAACTTGTATGGAGCACCCTATCAAAAATTGACCTTTTCCGGGTCGTCCGGGTCGAGTCGGTCTAAAATTTCCGTTTCGAAACCCTCCAAAACACCATTTGTATTCCCCGAAAATGTTGAAAAGTGACAGCCGAGATCGATTTGAGACTCTTTTTTGCACATCAAAATTTCACTTTTACGAGAAAAACTTGTATGGAGCACCCTATCAAAATTTGACCCTTTCCGGGTCGTCCGGGTCGAGTCGGTCTAAAATTTCCGTTTCGAAACCCTCCAAAACACCATTTGTATTCCCCGAAAATGTTGAAAAGTGACAGCCGAGATCGATTTGAGACTCTTTTTTGCACATCAAAATTTCACTTTTACGAGAAAAACTTGTATGGAGCACCCTATCAAAATTTGACCCTTTCCGGGTCGTCCGGGTCGAGTCGGTCTAAAATTTCCGTTTCGAAACCCTCCAAAACACCATATGTATTCCCCGAAAATGTTGAAAAGTGACAGTTAAGATCGATTTGAGACTCTTTTTTGCACACCAAAATTTCACTTTTACGAGAAAAACTTGTATGGAGCACCCTATCAAAATTTGACCTTTTCCGGGTCGTCCGGGTCGAGTCGGTCTAAAATTTCCGTTTCGAAACCCTCCAAAACACCATTTGTATTCCCCGAAAATGTAGAAAAGTGACAGCCGAGATCGATTTGAGACTCTTTTTTGCACATCAAAATTTCACTTTTACGAGAAAAACTTGTATGGAGCACCCTATCAAAATTTGACCCTTTCCGGGTCGTCCGGGTCGAGTCGGTCTAAAATTTCCGTTTCGAAACCCTCCAAAACACCATTTGTATTCCCCGAAAATGTTGAAAAGTGACAGCCGAGATCGATTTGAGACTCTTTTTTGCACACCAAAATTTCATTTTTACGAGAAAAACTTGTATGGAGCACCCTATCAAAATTTGACCCTTTCCGGGTCGTCCGGGTCGAGTCGGTCTAAAATTTCCGTTTCGAAACCCTCCAAAACACCATTTGTATTCCCCGAAAATGTTGAAAAGTGACAGCCGAGATCGATTTGAGACTCTTTTTTGCACATCAAAATTTCACTTTTACGAGAAAAACTTGTATGGAGCACCCTATCAAAATTTGACCCTTTCCGGGTCGTCCGGGTCGAGTCGGTCTAAAATTTCCGTTTCGAAACCCTCCAAAACACCATTTGTATTCCCCGAAAATGTTGAAAAGTGACAGCCGAGATCGATTTGAGACTCTTTTTTGCACATCAAAATTTCACTTTTACGAGAAAAACTTGTATGGAGCACCCTATCAAAATTTGACCCTTTCCGGGTCGTCCGGGTCGAGTCGGTCTAAAATTTCCGTTTCGAAACCCTCCAAAACACCATTTGTATTCCCCGAAAATGTTGAAAAGTGACAGCCGAGATCGATTTGAGACTCTTTTTTGCACACCAAAATTTCACTTTTACAAGAAAAACTTGTATGGAGCACCCTATCAAAATTTGACCCTTTCCGGGTCGTCCGGGTCGAGTCGGTCTAAAATTTCCGTTTCGAAACCCTCCAAAACACCATTTGTATTCCCCGAAAATGTTGAAAAGTGACAGCCGAGATCGATTTGAGACTCTTTTTTGCACACCAAAATTTCACTTTTACGAGAAAAACTTGTATGGAGCACCCTATCAAAATTTGACCCTTTCCGGGTCGTCCGGGTCGAGTCGGTCTAAAATTTCCGTTTCGAAACCCTCCAAAACACCATTTGTATTCCCCGAAAATGTTGAAAAGTGACAGCCGAGATCGATTTGAGACTCTTTTTTGCACATCAAAATTTCACTTTTACGAGAAAAACTTGTATGGAGCACCCTATCAAAATTTGACCTTTTTTCGGGTCGTCCGGGTCGAGTCGGTCTAAAATTTCCGTTTCGAAACCCTCCAAAACACCATTTGTATTCCCCGAAAATGTTGAAAAGTGACAGCCGAGATCGATTTGAGACTCTTTTTTGCACACCAAAATTTCACTTTTACGAGAAAAACTTGTATGGAGCACCCTATCAAAATTTGACCCTTTCCGGGTCGTCCGGGTCGAGTCGATCTAGAATTTCCGTTTCGAAACCCTCCAAAACACCATTTGTATTCCCCGAAAATGTTGAAAAGTGACAGCCGAGATCGATTTGAGACTCTTTTTTGCACACCAAAATTTCACTTTTACGAGAAAAACTTGTATGGAGCACCCTATCAAAATTTGACCCTTTCCGGGTCGTCCGGGTCGAGTCGGTCTAAAATTTTTGTTTCGAAACCCTCCAAAACACCATTTGTATTCCCCGAAAATGTTGAAAAGTGACAGCCGAGATCGATTTGAGACTCTTTTTTGCACATCAAAATTTCACTTTTACGAGAAAAACTTGTATGGAGCACCCTATCAAAATTTGACCCTTTCCGGGTCGTCCGGGTCGAGTCGGTCTAAAATGTCCGTTTCGAAACCCTCCAAAACACCATTTGTATTCCCCGAAAATGTTGAAAAGTGACAGCCGAGATCGATTTGAGACTCTTTTTTGCACACCAAAATTTCACTTTTACGAGAAAAACTTGTATGGAGCACCCTATCAAAATTTGACCCTTTCCGGGTCGTCCGGGTCGAGTCGGTCTAAAATTTTGTTTCGAAACCCTCCAAAACACCATTTGTATTCATCGAAAATGTTGAAAAGTGACAGTCGAGATCGGCTTGAGACTCTTTTTTGCACAACAAAATTTCACTTTTACGAGAAAAACTTGTATGGAGCACCCTATCAAAATTTGACCTTTTCCGGGTCGTCCGGGTCTAGTCCGTCTAAAATTTTTGTTTCGAAACCCTCCAAAACACCATTTGCATTCCCCGAAAATGTTGAAAAGTGACAGTCGAGATCGGCTTGAGACTCTTTTTTGCACAACAAAATTTCACTTTTACGAGAAAAACTTGTATGGAGCACCCTATCAAAATTTGACCTTTTCCGGGTCTTTCGGGTCGAGTCGGTCTAAAATTTTTGTTTCGAAACCCTCCAAAACACCATTTGTATTCCCCGAAAATGTTGAACAGTGACAGTCGAGATCGATTTGAGACTCTTTTTT
The DNA here is from genome assembly GCF_943734725.1 of Anopheles marshallii. Lineage (NCBI taxonomy): Eukaryota > Metazoa > Arthropoda > Insecta > Diptera > Culicidae > Anopheles > Anopheles marshallii. The sequence continues at coordinate 16,187 of NW_026525704.1, read as the reverse complement.
GCACAACAAAATTTCACTTTTACGAGAAAAACTTGTATGGAGCACCCTATCAAAATTTGACCTTTTCCGGGTCGTCCGGGTCGAGTCGGTCTAAAATTTTTGTTTCGAAACCCTCCAAAACACCATTTGCATTCCCCGAAAATGTTGAAAAGTGACAGTCGAGATCAGCTTGAGACTCTTTTTTGCACAACAAAATTTCACTTTTACGAGAAAAACTTGTATGGAGCACCCTATCAAAATTTGACCTTTTCCGGGTCGTCCGGGTCTAGTCCGTCTAAAATTTTTGTTTCGAAACCCTCCAAAACACCATTTGCATTCTCCGAAAATGTTGAACAGTGACAGTCGAGATCGATTTGAGACTCTTTTTTGCACAACAAAATTTCACTTTTACGAGAAAAACTTGTATGGAGCACCTTATCAAAATTTGACCTTTTCCGGGTCGTCCGGGTCGAGTCGGTCTAAAATTTTTGTTTCGAAACCCTCCAAAACACTATTTGTATTCATCGAAAATGTTGAAAAGTGACAGTCGAGATCGATTTGAGACTCTTTTTTGCACACCAAAATTTCACTTTTACGAGAAAAACTTGTATGGAGCACCTTATCAAAATTTGACCTTTTCCGGGTCGTCCGGGTCGAGTCGGTCTAAAATTTTCGTTTCGAAACCCTCCAAAACACCATTTGTATTCATCGAAAATGTTGAAAAGTGACAGTCGAGATCGATTTGAGACTCTTTTTTGCACAACAAAATTTTACTTTTACGAGAAAAACTTGTATGGAGCACCTTATCAAAATTTGACCTTTTCCGGGTCGTCCGGGTCTAGTCGGTCTAAAATTTTTGTTTCAAAACCCTCCAAAACACCATTTGCATTCTCCGAAAATGTTGAACAGTGACAGTCGAGATCGATTTGAGACTCTTTTTTGCACAACAAAATTTCACTTTTACGAGAAAAACTTGTATGGAGCACCCTATCAAAATTTGACCTTTTCCGGGTCGTCCGGGTCGAGTCGGTCTAAAATTTTTGTTTCGAAACCCTCCAAAACACCATTTGCATTCCCCGAAAATGTTGAAAAGTGACAGTCGAGATCAGCTTGAGACTCTTTTTTGCACAACAAAATTTCACTTTTACGAGAAAAACTTGTATGGAGCACCCTATCAAAATTTGACCTTTTCCGGGTCGTCCGGGTCTAGTCCGTCTAAAATTTTTGTTTCGAAACCCTCCAAAACACCATTTGCATTCTCCGAAAATGTTGAACAGTGACAGTCGAGATCGATTTGAGACTCTTTTTTGCACAACAAAATTTCACTTTTACGAGAAAAACTTGTATGGAGCACCTTATCAAAATTTGACCTTTTCCGGGTCGTCCGGGTCGAGTCGGTCTAAAATTTTTGTTTCAAAACCCTCCAAAACACCATTTGTATTCCCCGAAAATGTTGAAAAGTGACAGTCGAGATAGATTTGAGACTCTTTTTTGCTCAACAAAATTTTACTTTTACGAGAAAAACTTGTATGGAGCACCCTATCAAAATTTGACCTTTTCCGGGTCTTTCGGGTCGAGTCGGTCTAAAATTTTTGTTTCGAAACCCTCCAAAACACCATTTGTATTCATCGAAAATGTTGAAAAGTGACAGTCGAGATCGATTTGAGACTCTTTTTTGCACAACAAAATTTTACTTTTACGAGAAAAACTTGTATGGAGCACCTTATCAAAATTTGACCTTTTCCGGGTCGTCCGGGTCTAGTCGGTCTAAAATTTTTGTTTCAAAACCCTCCAAAACACCATTTGTATTCCCCGAAAATGTTGAAAAGTGACAGTCGAGATAGATTTGAGACTCTTTTTTGCTCAACAAAATTTTACTTTTACGAGAAAAACTTGTATGGAGCACCCCATCAAAATTTGACCTTTTCCGGGTCGTCCGGGTCGAGTCGGTCTAAAATTTTTGTTTCGAAACCCTCCAAAACACCATTTGTATTCCCCGAAAATGTTGAACAGTGACAGTCGAGATCGATTTGAGACTCTTTTTTGCACACCAAAATTTCACTTTTACGAGAAAAACTTGTATGGAGCACCCTATCAAAATTTGACCTTTTCCGGGTCGTCCGGGTCGAGTCGGTCTAAAATTTTTGTTTCGAAACCCTCCAAAACACCATTTGTATTCCCCGAAAATGTTGAAAAGTGACAGCCGAGATCGATTTGAGACTCTTTTTTGCACACCAAAATTTCACTTTTACGAGAAAAACTTGTATGGAGCACCCTATCAAAATTTGACCCTTTCCGGGTCGTCCGGGTCGAGTCGGTCTAAAATTTCCGTTTCCAAACCCTCCAAAACACCATTTGTATTCCCCGAAAATGTTGAAAAGTGCCAGTCGAGATCGATTTGAGACTCTTTTTTGCACATCAAAATTTCACTTTTACGAGAAAAACTTGTATGGAGCACCCTATCAAAATTTGACCCTTTCCGGGTCGTCCGGGTCGAGTCGGTCTAAAATTTCCGTTTCGAAACCCTCCAAAACATCATTTGTTTTCCCCGAAAATGTTGAACAGTGACAGCCGAGATCGATTTGAGACTCTTTTTTGCACACCAAAATTTCACTTTTACGAGAAAAACTTGTATGGAGCACCCTATCAAAATTTGACCTTTTCCGGGTCGTCCGGGTCGAGTCGGTCTAAAACTTTTGTTTCGAAACCCTCCAAAACACCATTTGTATTCCCCGAAAATGTTGAAAAGTGACAGCCGAGATCGATTTGAGACTCTTTTTTGCACACCAAAATTTCACTTTTACGAGAAAAACTTGTATGGAGCACCCTATCAAAATTTGACCCTTTCCGGGTCGTCCGGGTCGAGTCGGTCTAAAATTTCCGTTTCCAAACCCTCCAAAACACCATTTGTATTCCCCGAGAATGTTGAAAAGTGCCAGTCGAGATCGATTTGAGACTCTTTTTTGCACATCAAAATTTCACTTTTACGAGAAAAACTTGTATGGAGCACCCTATCAAAATTTGACCCTTTCCGGGTCGTCCGGGTCGAGTCGGTCTAAAATTTCCGTTTCGAAACCCTCCAAAACACCATTTGTATTCCCCGAAAATGTTGAAAAGTGACAGCCGAGATCGATTTGAGACTCTTTTTTGCACACCAAAATTTCACTTTTACGAGAAAAACTTGTATGGAGCACCCTATCAAAATTTGACCCTTTCCGGGTCGTCCGGGTCGAGTCGGTCTAAAATTTTCGTTTCGAAACCCTCCAAAACACCATTTGTATTCCCCGAAAATGTTGAAAAGTGACAGCCGAGATCGATTTGAGACTCTTTTTTGCACACCAAAATTTCACTTTTACGAGAAAAACTTGTATGGAGCACCCTATCAAAATTTGACCCTTTCCGGGTCGTCCGGGTCGAGTCGGTCTAAAATTTCCGTTTCGAAACCCTCCAAAACACCATTTGTATTCCCCGAAAATGTTGAAAAGTGACAGCCGAGATCGATTTGAGACTCTTTTTTGCACATCAAAATTTCACTTTTACGAGAAAAACTTGTATGGAGCACCCTATCAAAATTTGACCCTTTCCGGGTCGTCCGGGTCGAGTCGGTCTAAAATTTCCGTTTCGAAACCCTCCAAAACACCATTTGTATTCCCCGAAAATGTTGAAAAGTGACAGCCGAGATCGATTTGAGACTCTTTTTTGCACACCAAAATTTCACTTTTACGAGAAAAACTTGTATGGAGCACCCTATCAAAATTTGACCCTTTCCGGGTCGTCCGGGTCGAGTCGGTCTAAAATTTTTGTTTCGAAACCCTCCAAAACACCATTTGTATTCCCCGAAAATGTTGAAAAGTGACAGCCGAGATCGATTTGAGACTCTTTTTTGCACATCAAAATTTCACTTTTACGAGAAAAACTTGTATGGAGCACCCTATCAAAATTTGACCCTTTCCGGGTCGTCCGGGTCGAGTCGGTCTAAAATTTCCGTTTCGAAACCCTCCAAAACACCATTTGTATTCCCCGAAAATGTTGAAAAGTGACGGTCGAGATCGATTTGAGACTCTTTTTTGCACATCAAAATTTCACTTTTACGAGAAAAACTTGTATGGAGCACCCTATCAAAATTTGACCCTTTCCGGGTCGTCCGGGTCGAGTCGGACTAAAACTTTTGTTTCAAAACCCTCCAAAACACCATTTGTATTCATCGAAAATGTTGAAAAGTGACAGTCGAGATCGATTTGAGACTCTTTTTTGCACACCAAAATTTCACTTTTACGAGAAAAACTTGTATGGAGCACCCTATCAAAATTTGACCTTTTCCGGGTCGTCCGGGTCGAGTCGGTCTAAAATTTTTGTTTCGAAACCCTCCAAAACACCATTTGTATTCCCCGAAAATGTTGAAAAGTGACAGCCGAGATCGATTTGAGACTCTTTTTTGCACACCAAAATTTCACTTTTACGAGAAAAACTTGTATGGAGCACCCTATCAAAATTTGACCCTTTCCGGGTCGTCCGGGTCGAGTCGGTCTAAAATTTCCGTTTCGAAACCCTCCAAAACACCATTTGTATTCCCCGAAAATGTTGAAAAGTGCCAGTCGAGATCGATTTGAGACTCTTTTTTGCACATCAAAATTTCACTTTTACGAGAAAAACTTGTATGGAGCACCCTATCAAAATTTGACCCTTTCCGGGTCGTCCGGGTCGAGTCGGTCTAAAATTTCCGTTTCGAAACCCTCCAAAACACCATTTGTATTCCCCGAAAATGTTGAAAAGTGACAGCCGAGATCGATTTGAGACTCTTTTTTGCACACCAAAATTTCACTTTTACGAGAAAAACTTGTATGGAGCACCCTATCAAAATTTGACCCTTTCCGGGTCGTCCGGGTCGAGTCGGTCTAAAATTTCCGTTTCGAAACCCTCCAAAACACCATTTGTATTCCCCGAAAATGTTGAAAAGTGACAGCCGAGATCGATTTGAGACTCTTTTTTGCACACCAAAATTTCACTTTTACGAGAAAAACTTGTATGGAGCACCCTATCAAAATTTGACCCTTTCCGGGTCGTCCGGGTCGAGTCGGTCTAAAATTTCCGTTTCGAAACCCTCCAAAACACCATTTGTATTCCCCGAAAATGTTGAAAAGTGACAGCCGAGATCGATTTGAGACTCTTTTTTGCACAACAAAATTTCACTTTTACGAGAAAAACTTGTATGGAGCACCCTATCAAAATTTGACCTTTTCCGGGTCGTCCGGGTCGAGTCGGTCTAAAATGTCCGTTTCGAAACCCTCCAAAACACCATTTGTATTCCCCGAAAATGTTGAAAAGTGACAGCTGAGATCGATTTGAGACTCTTTTTTGCACACCAAAATTTCACTTTTACGAGAAAAACTTGTATGGAGCACCTTATCAAAATTTCACCTTTTCCGGGTCGTCCGGGTCGAGTCGGACTAAAACTTTTGTTTCGAAACCCTCCAAAACACCATTTGTATTCCCCGAAATTGTTGAAAAGTGACAGTCGAGATCGATTTGAGACTCTTTTTTGCACACCAAAATTTCACTTTTACGAGAAAAACTTGTATGGAGCACCCTATCAAAATTTGACCTTTTCCGGGTCGTCCGGGTCGAGTCGGTCTAAAATTTTTGTTTCGAAACCCTCCAAAACATCATTTGTATTCCCCGAAAATGATGAAAAGTGACAGCCGAGATCGATTTGAGACTCTTTTTTGCACACCAAAATTTCACTTTTACGAGAAAAACTTGTATGGAGCACCCTATCAAAAATTGACCTTTTCCGGGTCGTCCGGGTCGAGTCAGTCTAAAATTTCCGTTTCGAACCCCTCCAAAACACCATTTGTATTCCCCGAAAATTTTGAAAAGTGACAGCCGAGATCGATTTGAGACTCTTTTTTGCACATCGAAATTTCACTTTTACGAGAAAAACTTGTATGGAGCACCCTATCAAAAATTGACCTTTTCCGGGTCGTCCGGGTCGAGTCGGTCTAAAATTTTTGTTTCGAAACCCTCCAAAACACCATTTGTATTTCCCGAAAATGTTGAAAAGTGACAGCCGAGATCGATTTGAGACTCGTTTTTGCACATCAAAATTTCACTTTTACGAGAAAAACTTGTATGGAGCACCCTATCAAAATTTGACCCTTTCCGGGTCGTCCGGGTCGAGTCGGTCTAAAATTTCCGTTTCGAATCCCTCCAAAACACCATTTGTATTCCCCGAAAATGTTGAAAAGTGACAGCCGAGATCGATTTGAGACTCTTTTTTGCACATCAAAATTTCACTTTTACGAGAAAAACTTGTATGGAGCACCCTATCAAAATTTGACCCTTTCCGGGTCGTCCGGGTCGAGTCGGTCTAAAATTTCCGTTTCGAATCCCTCCAAAACACCATTTGTATTCATCGAAAATGTTGAAAAGTGACAGCCGAGATCGATTTGAGACTCTTTTTTGCACACCAAAATTTCACTTTTACGAGAAAAACTTGTATGGAGCACCCTATGAAAATTTGACCCTTTCCGGGTCGTCCGGGTCGAGTCGGTCTAAAATGTCCGTTTCGAAACCCTCCAAAACACCATTTGTATTCCCCGAAAATGTTGAAAAGTGACAGCCGAAATCGATTTGAGACTCTTTTTTGCACATCAAAATTTCACTTTTACGAGAAAAACTTGTATGGAGCACCCTATCAAAATTTGACCCTTTCCGGGTCGTCCGGGTCGAGTCGGTCTAAAATGTCCGTTTCGAAACCCTCCAAAACACCATTTGTATTCCCCGAAAATGTTGAAAAGTGACAGCCGAGATCGATTTGAGACTCTTTTTTGCACATCAAAATTTCACTTTTACGAGAAAAACTTGTATGGAGCACCCTATCAAAATTTGACCCTTTCCGGGTCGTCCGGGTCGAGTCGGTCTAAAATTTTTGTTTCGAAACCCTCCAAAACATCATTTGTATTCCCCGAAAATGTTGAAAAGTGACAGCCGAGATCGATTTGAGACTCTTTTTTGCACACCAAAATTTCACTTTTACGAGAAAAACTTGTATGGAGCACCCTATCAAAATTTGACCCTTTCCGGGTCGTCCGGGTCGAGTCGGTCTAAAATTTCCGTTTCGAATCCCTCCAAAACACCATTTGTATTCCCCGAAAATGTTGAAAAGTGACAGCCGAGATCGATTTGAGACTCTTTTTTGCACATCAAAATTTCACTTTTACGAGAAAAACTTGTATGGAGCACCCTATCAAAATTTGACCCTTTCCGGGTCGTCCGGGTCGAGTCGGTCTAAAATTTCCGTTTCGAATCCCTCCAAAACACCATTTGTATTCCCCGAAAATGTTGAAAAGTGACAGCCGAGATCGATTTGAGACTCTTTTTTGCACATCAAAATTTCACTTTTACGAGAAAAACTTGTATGGAGCACCCTATGAAAATTTGACCCTTTCCGGGTCGTCCGGGTCGAGTCGGTCTAAAATGTCCGTTTCGAAACCCTCCAAAACACCATTTGTATTCCCCGAAAATGTTGAAAAGTGACAGCCGAAATCGATTTGAGACTCTTTTTTGCACATCAAAATTTCACTTTTACGAGAAAAACTTGTATGGAGCACCCTATCAAAATTTGACCCTTTCCGGGTCGTCCGGGTCGAGTCGGTCTAAAATTTTTGTTTCGAAACCCTCCAAAACACCATTTGTATTTCCCGAAAATGTTGAAAAGTGACAGCCGAGATCGATTTGAGACTCGTTTTTGCACATCAAAATTTCACTTTTACGAGAAAAACTTGTATGGAGCACCCTATCAAAATTTGACCCTTTCCGGGTCGTCCGGGTCGAGTCGGTCTAAAATTTCCGTTTCGAACCCCTCCAAAACACCATTTGTATTCCCCGAAAATGTTGAAAAGTGACAGCCGAGATCGATTTGAGACTCTTTTTTGCACATCAAAATTTCACTTTTACGAGAAAAACTTGTATGGAGCACCCTATCAAAATTTGACCCTTTCCGGGTCGTCCGGGTCGAGTCGGTCTAAAATTTCCGTTTCGAAACCCTCCAAAACATTATTTGTATTCCCCGAAAATGTTGAAAAGTGACAGCCGAGATCGATTTGAGACTCTTTTTTGCACACCAAAATTTCACTTTTACGAGAAAAACTTGTATGGAGCACCCTATCAAAATTTGACCCTTTCCGGGTCGTCCGGGTCGAGTCGGTCTAAAATTTCCGTTTCGAAACCCTCCAAAACACCATTTGTATTCCCCGAAAATGTTGAAAAGTGACAGCCGAGATCGATTTGAGACTCTTTTTTGCACAACCAAATTTCACTTTTACGAGAAAAACTTGTATGGAGCACCCTATCAAAATTTGACCCTTTCCGGGTCGTCCGGGTCGAGTCGGTCTGAAATTTCCGTTTCGAAACCCTCCAAAACACCATTTGTATTCCCCGAAAATGTTGAAAAGTGCCAGCCGAGATCGATTTGAGACTCTTTTTTGCACATCAAAATTTCACTTTTACGAGAAAAACTTGTATGGAGCACCCTATGAAAATTTGACCCTTTCCGGGTCGTCCGGGTCGAGTCGGTCTAAAATGTCCGTTTCGAAACCCTCCAAAACACCATTTGTATTCCCCGAAAATGTTGAAAAGTGACAGCCGAGATCGATTTGAGACTCTTTTTTGCACATCAAAATTTCACTTTTACGAGAAAAACTTATATGGAGCTCCTCTTCCAAATATAACTTTTGCCGGGTCAACTGGATCGAGTCGGACTAAAACTTTGGTTTCGAAACCCTTCAAAACATCAGTTTTAGGCCCCAAAATGATTAAAAATTAAAGCCGAGATGGATTTGAGAAACTTTTTTGCACACCAAAATATCACTTTTTCGTGTAAAACTTGTACGAAGCTCCTCTTCCAAATTTAACTTTTGCCGGGTCAACTGGATCGAGTCGGACTAAAACTTTGGTTTCGAAACCCTTCAAAACATCAGTTTTAGGCCCCAAAATGATTAAAAATTAAAGCCGAGATGGATTTGAGAAACTTTTTTGCACACCAAAATATCACTTTTTCGTGTAAAACTTGTACGAAGCTCCTCTTCCAAATTTAACTTTTGCCGGGTCAACTGGATCGAGTCGGACTAAAACTTTAGTCTCGAAACCCTTCAAAACATCAGTTTTAGGCCTCAAAATGATAAAAAGTTAAAGCCGAGATGGATTTGAGAAACTTTTTTGCACACCAAAATATCACTTTTTCGTTTAAAACTTGTACGAAGCTCCTCTTCCAAATTTAACTTTTGCCGGGTCAACTGGATCGAGTCGGACTAAAACTTTAAACTCGAAACCCTCCAAAACATCAGTTTTAAGCCCCAAAATGATAACGAGTTAAAGCCGAGATGGATTTGACAAACATTTTTGCACACCAAAATATCACTTTTTCGTGTAAAACTTGTACGAAGCTCCTCTTCCAAATTTAACTTTTGCCGGGTCAACTGAATCGAGTCGGACTAAAACTTTAGTCTCGAAACCCTAAAAAACATCAGTTTTAGGCCCAAAAATGATAAAAAGTTAAAGCCGAGATGGATTTGAGAAACTTTTTTGCACACCAAAATATCACTTTTTCGTGTAAAACTTGTACAAAGCTCCTCTTCCAAATTTAACTTTTGCCGGGTCAACTGGATCGAGTCGGACCAAAACTTAGGTCTTGAAACCTTCCAAAACATCAGTTTTAGGCCCCAAAATGATAAAAAGTTAAAGCCGAGATGGATTTGAGAAACTTTTTTGCACACCAAATATCACTTTTTCGTGTAAAACTTGTACGAAGCTCCTCTTCCAAATTTAACTTTTGCCGAGTCAACTGGATCGAGTCGGACTAAAACTTTGGTTTCGAAACCCTTCAAAACATCAGTTTTAGGCCCCAAAATGATTAAAAATTAAAGCCGAGATGGATTTGAGAAACTTTTTTGCACACCAAAATATCACTTTTACGTGTAAAACTTGTACGAAGCTCCCTTTAAAAATTAACTTTTGCCGGGTCAACTGGATCGAGTCGGAGTAAAACTTTAGTCTCGACACCCTTCAAAACATCAGTTTCAGGTCCCAAAATGATAAAAAGTTAAAGCCGATATGGAATTGAAAATCTTTTTTGCACACCAAAATATCACTTTTTCGTGTAAAACTTGTACGAAGCTCCTCTTCCAAATTTAACTTTTGCCGGGTCAACTGGATCGAGTCGGACTAAAACTTTTGATTCGAAACCCTCAAAAACATCAGTTTTAGGCCCCACAATAATAAAAAGTTAAAGCCGAGATGGAATTGAGAAACTTTTTTGCACACCAAAATATCACTTTTTCGTGTAAAACTTGTACGAAGCTCCCTTTAAAAATTAACTTTTGCCGGGTCAACTGGATCGAGTCGGAGTAAAACTTTAGTCTCGACACCCTTCAAAACATCAGTTTCAGGTCCCAAAATGATAAAAAGTTAAAGCCGAGATGGAATTGAGAAACTTTTTTGCACACCAAAATATCACTTTTTCGTGTAAAACTTGTACGAAGCTCCTTTTCCAAATTTAACTTTTGCCGGGTCAACTGGATCGAGTCGGACTAAAACTTTTGATTCGAAACCCTCAAAAACATCAGTTGTAGGCCCCACAATAATAAAAAGTTAAAGCCGAGATGGAATTGAGAAACTTTTTTGCACACCAAAATATCACTTTTTCGTGTAAAACTTGTACGAAGCTCCCTTTAAAAATTAACTTTTGCCGGGTCAACTGGATCGAGTCGGAGTAAAACTTTAGTCTCGACACCCTTCAAAACATCAGTTTCAGGTCCCAAAATGATAAAAAGTTAAAGCCGATAAGGAATTGAGAAACTTTTTTGCACACCAAAATATCACTTTTTCGTGTAAAACTTGTACGAAGCTCCTCTTCCAAATTTAACTTTTGCCGGATCAACTGGATCGAGTCGGAATAAATTTTTAGTCTCGAAACCCTTCAAAACATCAGTTTTAAGCCCCAAAATGATAAAAAGTTAAAGCCGAGATGGATTTAAGAAAGTTTTTTGCACACCAAAATATCACTTTTTCGTGTAAAACTTGTACGAAGCTCCTCTTCCAAATTTAACTTTTGCCGGGTCAACTGGATCGAGTCGGACTAAAACTTTAGTCTCGAAACCCTTTTAAACATCAGTTTTAGGCCCCAAAATGATAAAAAATTAAAGCCGAGATGGATTTGAGAAACTTTTTTGCACACCAAAATATCACTTTTTCGTGTAAAACTTGTACGAAGCTCCTCTTCCAAATTTAACTTTTGCCGGGTCAACTGGATCGAGTCGGACTAAAACTTTTGATTCGAAACCCTCAAAAACATCAGTTTTAGGCCCCAAAATGATAAAAAGTTAAAGCCGAGATGGAATTGAGAAACTGTTTTGCACACCAAAATATCACTTTTTCGTGTAAAACTTGTACGAAGCTCCCTTTAAAAATTAACTTTTGCCGGGTCAACTGGATCGAGTCGGAGTAAAACTTTAGTCTCGACACCCTTCAAAACATCAGTTTCAGGTCCCAAAATGATAAAAAGTTAAAGCCGATATGGAATTGAAAATCTTTTTTGCACACCAAAATATCACTTTTTCGTGTAAAACTTGTACGAAGCTCCTCTTCCAAATTTAACTTTTGCCGGGTCAACTGGATCGAGTCGGACTAAAACTTTGGTTTCGAAACCCTTCAAAACATCAGTTTTAGGCCCCAAAATGATTAAAAATTAAAGCCGAGATGGATTTGAGAAACTTTTTTGCACACCAAAATATCACTTTTTCGTGTAAAACTTGTACGAAGCTCCTCTTCCAAATTTAACTTTTGCCGAGTCAACTGGATCGAGTCGGACTAAAACTTTGGTTTCGAAACCCTTCAAAACATTAGTTTTAGGCCCCAAAATGATTAAAAATTAAAGCCGAGATGGATTTGAGAAACTTTTTTGCACACCAAAATATAACTTTTTCGTGTAAAACTTGTACGAAGCTCCTCTTCCAAATTTAACTTTTGCCGGGTCAACTGGATCGAGTGGGACTAAAACTTTAGTCTCGAAACCCTTCAAAACATCAGTTTTAGGCCCCAAAATGATAAAAAGTTAAAGCCGAGATGGATTTGAGAAACTTTTTTGCACACCAAAATATCACTTTTTCGTGTAAAACTTGTACGAAGCTCCTCTTCCAAATTTAACTTTTGCTGGGTCAACTGGATCGAGTCGGACTAAAACTTTGGTTTCGAAACCCTTCAAAACATCAGTTTTAGGCCCCAAAATGATTAAAAATTAAAGCCGAGATGGTTTTGAGAAACTTTTTTGCACACCAAAATATCACTTTTTCGTGTAAAACTTGTACGAAGCTCCTCTTCCAAATTTAACTTTTGCCGGGTCAACTGGATCGAGTTGGACTAAAACTTTAGTCTCAAAACCCTTCAAAACATCAGTTTTAGGCCCCAAAATGATTAAAAATTAAAGCCGAGATGGATTTGAGAAACTTTTTTGCACACCAAAATGTCCCTTTTTCGTGTAAAACTTGTACGAAGCTCCTCTTCCAAATTTAACTTTTGCCGGGTCAACTGTATCGAGTCGGACTAAAACTTTAGTCTCGAAACCCTACAAAACATCAGTTTCAGGCCCCAAAATGATAAAAAGTTAAAGCCGAGATGGAATTGAGAAACTTTTTTGCACACCAAAATGTCACTTTTTCGTGTAAAACTTGTACGAAGCTCCTCTTCCAAATTTAACTTTTGCCGGGTCAACTGGATCGAGTGGGACTAAAACTTAAGTCTCGAAACCCTTCAAAACATCAGTTTCAGGCCCCAAAATGATAAAAAGTTAAAGCCGAGATGGATTTGAGAAACTTTTTTGCACACCAAAATATCACTTTTTCGTGTAAAACTTGTACGAAGCTCCTCTTCCAAATTTAACTTTTGCCGGGTCAACTGTATCGAGTCGGACTTAAACTTTAGTCTCGAAACCCTTCAAAACATCAGTTTTAGGCCCCAAAATGATAAAAAGTTAAAGCCGAGATGGATTTGAGAAACTTTTTTGCACACCAAAATATCACTTTTTCGTGGAAAAATTGTACGAAGCTCCTCTTCCAAATTTAACTTTTTCCGGTTCATTTGGATCGAGTCGGACTAAAACTTTAGTCTCGAAACCCTTCAAAACATCAGTTTTGGGCCCCAAAATGATAAAAAATTAAAGCCGAGATGGAATTGAGAAACTTTTTTGCACACCAAAATGTCCCTTTTTCGTGTAAAACTTGTACGAAGCTCCTCTTCCAAATTTAACTTTTGCCGGGTCAACTGTATCGAGTCGGACTAAAACTTTAGTCTCGAAACCCTACAAAACATTAGTTTCAGGCCCCAAAATGATAAAAAGTTAAAGCCGAGATTGAATTGAGAAACTTTTTTGCACACCAAAATGTCACTTTTTCGTGTAAAACTTGTACGAAGCTCCTCTTCCAAATTTAACTTTTGCCGGGTCAACTGGATCGAGTGGGACTAAAACTTTAGTCTCGAAACCCTTCAAAACATCAGTTTTAGGCCCCAAAATGATAAAAAGTTAAAGCCGAGATGGATTTGAGAAACTTTTTTGCACACCAAAATATCACTTTTTCGTGTAAAACTTGTACGAAGCTCCTCTTCCAAATTTAACTTTTGCTGGGTCAACTGGATCGAGTCGGACCAAAACTTTAGTCTCGAAACCCTTCAAAACATCAGTTTCAGGCCCCAAAATGATAAAAAGTTAAAGCCGAGATGGAATTGAGAAACTTTTTTGCACACCAAAATATCACTTTTTGGTGTAAAACTTGTACGAAGCTCCTCTTCCAAATTTAACTTTTGCCGGGTCAACTGGATCGAATCGGACTAAAACTTTGGTTTCGAAACCCTTCAAAACATCAGTTTTAGGCCCCAAAATGATAAAAAGTTAAAGCCGAGATGGAATTGAGGAACTTTTTTGCACACCAAAATATCACTTTTTGGTGTAAAACTTGTACGAAGCTCCTCTTCCAAATTTAACTTTTTCCGGTTCATTTGGATCGAGTCGGACTAAAACTTTAGTCTCGAAACCCTTCAAAACATCAGTTTTGGGCCCCAAAATGATAAAAAATTAAAGCCGAGATGGAATTGAGAAACTTTTTTGCACACCAAAATGTCCCTTTTTCGTGTAAAACTTGTACGAAGCTCCTCTTCCAAATTTAACTTTTGCCGGGTCAACTGTATCGAGTCGGACTAAAACTTTAGTCTCGAAACCCTTCAAAACATCAGTTTTGGGCCCCAAAATGATAAAAAATTAAAGCCGAGATGGAATTGAGAAACTTTTTTGCACACCAAAATATCACTTTTTGGTGTAAAACTTGTACGAAGCTCCTCTTCCAAATTTAACTTTTGCTGGGTCAACTGGATCGAGTCGGACCAAAACTTTAGTCTCGAAACCCTTCAAAACATCAGTTTCAGGCCCCAAAATGATAAAAAATTAAAGCCGAGATGGAATTGAGAAACTTTTTTGCACACCAAAATGTCCCTTTTTCGTGTAAAACTTGTACGAAGCTCCTCTTCCAAATTTAACTTTTGCCGGGTCAACTGGATCGAGTCGGACTAAAACTTTAGTCTCGAAACCCTTCAAAACATCAGTTTTAGGCCCCAAAATGATAAAAAGTTAAAGCCGAGATGGATTTGAGAAACTTTTTTGCACACCAAAATATCACTTTTTCGTGTAAAACTTGTACGAAGCTCCTCTTCCAAATTTAACTTTTGCCGGGTCAACTGTATCGAGTCGGACTAAAACTTTAGTCTCGAAACCCTACAAAACATCAGTTTTGGGCCCCAAAATGATAAAAAATTAAAGCCGAGATGGAATTGAGAAACTTTTTTGCACACCAAAATGTCACTTTTTCGTGTAAAACTTGTACGAAGCTCCTCTTCCAAATTTAACTTTTGCCGGGTCAACTGGATCGAGTGGGACTAAAACTTTAGTCTCGAAACCCTTCAAAACATCAGTTTTAGGCCCCAAAATGATAAAAAGTTAAAGCCGAGATGGATTTGAGAAACTTTTTTGCACACCAAAATATCACTTTTTCGTGTAAAACTTGTACGAAGCTCCTCTTCCAAATTTAACTTTTGCTGGGTCAACTGGATCGAGTCGGACCAAAACTTTAGTCTCGAAACCCTTCAAAACATCAGTTTCAGGCCCCAAAATGATAAAAAGTTAAAGCCGAGATTGAATTGAGAAACTTTTTTGCACACCAAAATATCACTTTTTGGTGTAAAACTTGTACGAAGCTCCTCTTCCAAATTTAACTTTTGCCGGGTCAACTGGATCGAATCGGACTAAAACTTTGGTTTCGAAACCCTTCAAAACATCAGTTTTAGGCCCCAAAATGATAAAAAGTTAAAGCCGAGATGGAATTGAGGAACTTTTTTGCACACCAAAATATCACTTTTTCGTGGAAAAATTGTACGAAGCTCCTCTTCCAAATTTAACTTTTTCCGGTTCATTTGGATCGAGTCGGACTAAAACTTTAGTCTCGAAACCCTTCAAAACATCAGTTTTGGGCCCCAAAATGATAAAAAATTAAAGCCGAGATGGAATTGAGAAACTTTTTTGCACACCAAAATGTCCCTTTTTCGTGTAAAACTTGTACGAAGCTCCTCTTCCAAATTTAACTTTTGCCGGGTCAACTGGATCGAGTCGGACTTAAACTTTAGTCTCGAAACCCTTCAAAACATCAGTCAACTGGATCGAGTCGGACTAAAACTTTAGTCTCGAAACCCTCCAAAACATCAGTTGAAGGCCCTAGAATGATAAAAAGTTAAAGGCGAGATGGATTTGAGAAACTTTTTTGCACACCAAAATATCACTTTTTCGTGTAAAACTTGTACAAAGCTCCTCTTCCAAATTTAACTTTTGCCGGGTCAACTGGATCGAGTCGGACTTAAACTTTAGTCTCGAAACCCTTCAAAACATCAGTCAACTGGATCGAGTCGGACTTAAACTTTAGTCTCGAAACCCTTCAAAACATCAGTCAACTGGATCGAGTCGGACTAAAACTTTAGTCTCGAAACCCTCCAAAACATCAGTTTAAGGCCCCAAAATGATAAAAAGTTAAAGCCGAGATGGATTTGAGAAACTTTTTTGCACACCATTATGTCACTTTTTCGTGTAAAACTTGTACGAAGCTCCTCTTCCAAATTTA
>NW_026525703.1:30000-42872 GCF_943734725.1 Anopheles marshallii | reverse complement strand
AAATCATGTTTTGAGACGATATGGAAAAAAAAATTTTTTGCCCGTCTCGACCAACTCGACCGATGGTGACCACAGCAGGGTGCTCCATACAAATTTTCCTTATGTGGAATTTTCAGTGTAAAATAAGGTTTCTCCAATCGATCGCGGGTTTCACTTTTCATCATTTGCTAGGTCTAACTATGATGTTTTGAGTGGTCCCGCAAAAATTTTTTCTTGGACCGGGCCTTCCTTCCCGGCCCTGTCGGTGTGCTCTGCAGTAGGGTGCTCCATACAAATTTTCCTTATGTGGAATTTTCAGTGTAAAATAAGGTTTCTCCAATCGATCGCGGGTTTCACTTTTCATCATTTGCTAGGTCTAACTATGATGTTTTGAGTGGTCCCGCAAAAATTTTTTCTTGGACCGGGCCTTCCTTCACGGCCCTGTCGGTGTGCTCTGCAGTAGGGTGCTCCATACATATTTTCCTTATGTGGAATTTTTCAGTGTAAAATAAGGTTTCTCCAATCGATCGCGGGTTTCACTTTTCATCATTTGCTAGGTCTAACTATGATGTTTTGAGTGGTCCCGCAAAAATTTTTTCTTGGACCGGGCCTTCCTTCCCGGCCCTGTCGGTGTGTTCTGCAGTAGGGTGCTCCATACAAATTTTGCTTATGTGGAATTTTTCAGTGTAAAATAAGGTTTCTCCAATCGATCGCGGGTTTCACTTTTCATCATTTGCTAGGTCTAACTATGATGTTTTGAGTGGTCCCGCAAAAATTTTTTCTTGGACCGGGCCTTCCTTCCCGGCCCTGTCGGTGTGTTCTGCAGTAGGGTGCTCCATACAAATTTTGCTTATGTGGAATTTTTCAGTGTAAAATAAGGTTTCTCCAATCGATCGCGGGTTTCACTTTTCATCATTTGCTAGGTCTAACTATGATGTTTTGAGTGGTCCCGCAAAAATTTTTTCTTGGACCGGGCCTTCCTTCCCGGCCCTGTCGGTGTGCTCTGCAGTAGGGTGCTCCATACATATTTTCCTTATGTGGAATTTTTCAGTGTAAAATAAGGTTTCTCCAATCGATCGCGGGTTTCACTTTTCATCATTTGCTAGGTCTAACTATGATGTTTTGAGTGGTCCCGCAAAAATTTTTTCTTGGACCGGGCCTTCCTTCCCGGCCCTGTCGGTGTGTTCTGCAGTAGGGTGCTCCATACAAATTTTGCTTATGTGGAATTTTTCAGTGTAAAATAAGGTTTCTCCAATCGATCGCGGGTTTCACTTTTCATCATTTGCTAGGTCTAACTATGATGTTTTGAGTGGTCCCGCAAAAATTTTTTCTTGGACCGGGCCTTCCTTCCCGGCCCTGTCGGTGTGTTCTGCAGTAGGGTGCTCCATACAAATTTTGCTTATGTGGAATTTTTCAGTGTAAAATAAGGTTTCTCCAATCGATCGCGGGTTTCACTTTTCATCATTTGCTAGGTCTAACTATGATGTTTTGAGTGGTCCCGCAAAAATTTTTTCTTGGACCGGGCCTTCCTTCCCGGCCCTGTCGGTGTGTTCTGCAGTAGGGTGCTCCATACAAATTTTGCTTATGTGGAATTTTTCAGTGTAAAATAAGGTTTCTCCAATCGATCGCGGGTTTCACTTTTCATCATTTGCTAGGTCTAACTATGATGTTTTGAGTGGTCCCGCAAAAAATTTTTCTTGGACCGGGCCTTCCTTCCCGGCCCTGTCGGTGTGCTCTGCAGTAGGGTGCTCCATACATATTTTCCTTATGTGGAATTTTTCAGTGTAAAATAAGGTTTCTCCAATCGATCGCGGGTTTCACTTTTCATCATTTGCTAGGTCTAACTATGATGTTTTGAGTGGTCCCGCAAAAATTTTTTCTTGGACCGGGCCTTCCTTCCCGGCCCTGTCGGTGTGTTCTGCAGTAGGGTGCTCCATACAAATTTTGCTTATGTGGAATTTTTCAGTGTAAAATAAGGTTTCTCCAATCGATCGCGGGTTTCACTTTTCATCATTTGCTAGGTCTAACTATGATGTTTTGAGTGGTCCCGCAAAAATTTTTTCTTGGACCGGGCCTTCCTTCCCGGCCCTGTCGGTGTGCTCTGCAGTAGGGTGCTCCATACATATTTTCCTTATGTGGAATTTTTCAGTGTAAAATAAGGTTTCTCCAATCGATCGCGGGTTTCACTTTTCATCATTTGCTAGGTCTAACTATGATGTTTTGAGTGGTCCCGCAAAAATTTTTTCTTGGACCGGGCCTTCCTTCCCGGCCCTGTCGGTGTGTTCTGCAGTAGGGTGCTCCATACAAATTTTGCTTATGTGGAATTTTTCAGTGTAAAATAAGGTTTCTCCAATCGATCGCGGGTTTCACTTTTCATCATTTGCTAGGTCTAACTATGATGTTTTGAGTGGTCCCGCAAAAATTTTTTCTTGGACCGGGCCTTCCTTCCCGGCCCTGTCGGTGTGTTCTGCAGTAGGGTGCTCCATACAAATTTTGCTTATGTGGAATTTTTCAGTGTAAAATAAGGTTTCTCCAATCGATCGCGGGTTTCACTTTTCATCATTTGCTAGGTCTAACTATGATGTTTTGAGTGGTCCCGCAAAAATTTTTTCTTGGACCGGGCCTTCCTTCCCGGCCCTGTCGGTGTGCTCTGCAGTAGGGTGCTCCATACATATTTTCCTTATGTGGAATTTTTCAGTGTAAAATAAGGTTTCTCCAATCGATCGCGGGTTTCACTTTTCATCATTTGCTAGGTCTAACTATGATGTTTTGAGTGGTCCCGCAAAAATTTTTTCTTGGACCGGGCCTTCCTTCCCGGCCCTGTCGGTGTGTTCTGCAGTAGGGTGCTCCATACAAATTTTGCTTATGTGGAATTTTTCAGTGTAAAATAAGGTTTCTCCAATCGATCGCGGGTTTCACTTTTCATCATTTGCTAGGTCTAACTATGATGTTTTGAGTGGTCCCGCAAAAATTTTTTCTTGGACCGGGCCTTCCTTCCCGGCCCTGTCGGTGTGCTCTGCAGTAGGGTGCTCCATACATATTTTCCTTATGTGGAATTTTTCAGTGTAAAATAAGGTTTCTCCAATCGATCGCGGGTTTCACTTTTCATCATTTGCTAGGTCTAACTATGATGTTTTGAGTGGTCCCGCAAAAATTTTTTCTTGGACCGGGCCTTCCTTCCCGGCCCT
The DNA here is from genome assembly GCF_943734725.1 of Anopheles marshallii. NCBI lineage: Eukaryota > Metazoa > Arthropoda > Insecta > Diptera > Culicidae > Anopheles > Anopheles marshallii. The sequence goes on along the minus strand of NW_026525703.1, from coordinate 39,705 downwards.
GTCGGTGTGCTCTGCAGTAGGGTGCTCCATACATATTTTCCTTATGTGGAATTTTTCAGTGTAAAATAAGGTTTCTCCAATCGATCGCGGGTTTCACTTTTCATCATTTGCTAGGTCTAACTATGATGTTTTGAGTGGTCCCGCAAAAATTTTTTCTTGGACCGGGCCTTCCTTCCCGGCCCTGTCGGTGTGCTCTGCAGTAGGGTGCTCCATACAAATTTTGCTTATGTGGAATTTTTCAGTGTAAAATAAGGTTTCTCCAATCGATCGCGGGTTTCACTTTTCATCATTTGCTAGGTCTAACTATGATGTTTTGAGTGGTCCCGCAAAAATTTTTTCTTGGACCGGGCCTTCCTTCCCGGCCCTGTCGGTGTGCTCTGCAGTAGGGTGCTCCATACATATTTTCCTTATGTGGAATTTTTCAGTGTAAAATAAGGTTTCTCCAATCGATCGCGGGTTTCACTTTTCATCATTTGCTAGGTCTAACTATGATGTTTTGAGTGGTCCCGCAAAAATTTTTTCTTGGACCGGGCCTTCCTTCCCGGCCCTGTCGGTGTGTTCTGCAGTAGGGTGCTCCATACAAATTTTGCTTATGTGGAATTTTTCAGTGTAAAATAAGGTTTCTCCAATCGATCGCGGGTTTCACTTTTCATCATTTGCTAGGTCTAACTATGATGTTTTGAGTGGTCCCGCAAAAATTTTTTCTTGGACCGGGCCTTCCTTCCCGGCCCTGTCGGTGTGTTCTGCAGTAGGGTGCTCCATACAAATTTTGCTTATGTGGAATTTTTCAGTGTAAAATAAGGTTTCTCCAATCGATCGCGGGTTTCACTTTTCATCATTTGCTAGGTCTAACTATGATGTTTTGAGTGGTCCCGCAAAAATTTTTTCTTGGACCGGGCCTTCCTTCCCGGCCCTGTCGGTGTGCTCTGCAGTAGGGTGCTCCATACATATTTTCCTTATGTGGAATTTTTCAGTGTAAAATAAGGTTTCTCCAATCGATCGCGGGTTTCACTTTTCATCATTTGCTAGGTCTAACTATGATGTTTTGAGTGGTCCCGCAAAAATTTTTTCTTGGACCGGGCCTTCCTTCCCGGCCCTGTCGGTGTGTTCTGCAGTAGGGTGCTCCATACATATTTTGCTTATGTGGAATTTTTCAGTGTAAAATAAGGTTTCTCCAATCGATCGCGGGTTTCACTTTTCATCATTTGCTAGGTCTAACTATGATGTTTTGAGTGGTCCCGCAAAAATTTTTTCTTGGACCGGGCCTTCCTTCCCGGCCCTGTCGGTGTGCTCTGCAGTAGGGTGCTCCATACATATTTTCCTTATGTGGAATTTTTCAGTGTAAAATAAGGTTTCTCCAATCGATCGCGGGTTTCACTTTTCATCATTTGCTAGGTCTAACTATGATGTTTTGAGTGGTCCCGCAAAAATTTTTTCTTGGACCGGGCCTTCCTTCCCGGCCCTGTCGGTGTGTTCTGCAGTAGGGTGCTCCATACAAATTTTGCTTATGTGGAATTTTTCAGTGTAAAATAAGGTTTCTCCAATCGATCGCGGGTTTCACTTTTCATCATTTGCTAGGTCTAACTATGATGTTTTGAGTGGTCCCGCAAAAATTTTTTCTTGGACCGGGCCTTCCTTCCCGGCCCTGTCGGTGTGTTCTGCAGTAGGGTGCTCCATACAAATTTTGCTTATGTGGAATTTTTCAGTGTAAAATAAGGTTTCTCCAATCGATCGCGGGTTTCACTTTTCATCATTTGCTAGGTCTAACTATGATGTTTTGAGTGGTCCCGCAAAAATTTTTTCTTGGACCGGGCCTTCCTTCCCGGCCCTGTCGGTGTGCTCTGCAGTAGGGTGCTCCATACAAATTTTCCTTATGTTGAATTTTTCAGTGTAAAATAAGGTTTCTCCAATCGATCGCGGGTTTCACTTTTCATCATTTGCTAGGTCTAACTATGATGTTTTGAGTGGTCCCGCAAAAATTTTTTCTTGGACCGGGCCTTCCTTCCCGGCCCTGTCGGTGTGCTCTGCAGTAGGGTGCTCCATACAAATTTTCCTTATGTGGAATTTTTCAGTGTAAAATAAGGTTTCTCCAATCGATCGCGGGTTTCACTTTTCATCATTTGCTAGGTCTAACTATGATGTTTTGAGTGGTCCCGCAAAAATTTTTTCTTGGACCGGGCCTTCCTTCCCGGCCCTGTCGGTGTGCTCTGCAGTAGGGTGCTCCATACATATTTTCCTTATGTGGAATTTTTCAGTGTAAAATAAGGTTTCTCCAATCGATCGCGGGTTTCACTTTTCATCATTTGCTAGGTCTAACTATGATGTTTTGAGTGGTCCCGCAAAAATTTTTTCTTGGACCGGGCCTTCCTTCCCGGCCCTGTCGGTGTGTTCTGCAGTAGGGTGCTCCATACAAATTTTGCTTATGTGGAATTTTTCAGTGTAAAATAAGGTTTCTCCAATCGATCGCGGGTTTCACTTTTCATCATTTGCTAGGTCTAACTATGATGTTTTGAGTGGTCCCGCAAAAATTTTTTCTTGGACCGGGCCTTCCTTCCCGGCCCTGTCGGTGTGTTCTGCAGTAGGGTGCTCCATACAAATTTTGCTTATGTGGAATTTTTCAGTGTAAAATAAGGTTTCTCCAATCGATCGCGGGTTTCACTTTTCATCATTTGCTAGGTCTAACTATGATGTTTTGAGTGGTCCCGCAAAAATTTTTTCTTGGACCGGGCCTTCCTTCCCGGCCCTGTCGGTGTGCTCTGCAGTAGGGTGCTCCATACAAATTTTCCTTATGTGGAATTTTTCAGTGTAAAATAAGGTTTCTCCAATCGATCGCGGGTTTCACTTTTCATCATTTGCTAGGTCTAACTATGATGTTTTGAGTGGTCCCGCAAAAATTTTTTCTTGGACCGGGCCTTCCTTCCCGGCCCTGTCGGTGTGCTCTGCAGTAGGGTGCTCCATACATATTTTCCTTATGTGGAATTTTTCAGTGTAAAATAAGGTTTCTCCAATCGATCGCGGGTTTCACTTTTCATCATTTGCTAGGTCTAACTATGATGTTTTGAGTGGTCCCGCAAAAATTTTTTCTTGGACCGGGCCTTCCTTCCCGGCCCTGTCGGTGTGTTCTGCAGTAGGGTGCTCCATACAAATTTTGCTTATGTGGAATTTTTCAGTGTAAAATAAGGTTTCTCCAATCGATCGCGGGTTTCACTTTTCATCATTTGCTAGGTCTAACTATGATGTTTTGAGTGGTCCCGCAAAAATTTTTTCTTGGACCGGGCCTTCCTTCCCGGCCCTGTCGGTGTGTTCTGCAGTAGGGTGCTCCATACAAATTTTGCTTATGTGGAATTTTTCAGTGTAAAATAAGGTTTCTCCAATCGATCGCGGGTTTCACTTTTCATCATTTGCTAGGTCTAACTATGATGTTTTGAGTGGTCCCGCAAAAATTTTTTCTTGGACCGGGCCTTCCTTCCCGGCCCTGTCGGTGTGCTCTGCAGTAGGGTGCTCCATACAAATTTTCCTTATGTGGAATTTTTCAGTGTAAAATAAGGTTTCTCCAATCGATCGCGGGTTTCACTTTTCATCATTTGCTAGGTCTAACTATGATGTTTTGAGTGGTCCCGCAAAATTTTTTTCTTGGACCGGGCCTTCCTTCCCGGCCCTGTCGGTGTGTTCTGCAGTAGGGTGCTCCATACAAATTTTCCTTATGTGGAATTTTTCAGTGTAAAATAAGGTTTCTCCAATCGATCGCGGGTTTCACTTTTCATCATTTGCTAGGTCTAACTATGATGTTTTGAGTGGTCCCGCAAAAATTTTTTCTTGGACCGGGCCTTCCTTCCCGGCCCTGTCGGTGTGTTCTGCAGTAGGGTGCTCCATACAAATTTTGCTTATGTGGAATTTTTCAGTGTAAAATAAGGTTTCTCCAATCGATCGCGGGTTTCACTTTTCATCATTTGCTAGGTCTAACTATGATGTTTTGAGTGGTCCCGCAAAAATTTTTTCTTGGACCGGGCCTTCCTTCCCGGCCCTGTCGGTGTGCTCTGCAGTAGGGTGCTCCATACAAATTTTCCTTATGTGGAATTTTTCAGTGTAAAATAAGGTTTCTCCAATCGATCGCGGGTTTCACTTTTCATCATTTGCTAGGTCTAACTATGATGTTTTGAGTGGTCCCGCAAAAATTTTTTCTTGGACCGGGCCTTCCTTCCCGGCCCTGTCGGTGTGCTCTGCAGTAGGGTGCTCCATACAAATTTTCCTTATGTGGAATTTTTCAGTGTAAAATAAGGTTTCTCCAATCGATCGCGGGTTTCACTTTTCATCATTTGCTAGGTCTAACTATGATGTTTTGAGTGGTCCCGCAAAAATTTTTTCTTGGACCGGGCCTTCCTTCCCGGCCCTGTCGGTGTGCTCTGCAGTAGGGTGCTCCATACAAATTTTCCTTATGTGGAATTTTTCAGTGTAAAATAAGGTTTCTCCAATCGATCGCGGGTTTCACTTTTCATCATTTGCTAGGTCTAACTATGATGTTTTGAGTGGTCCCGCAAAAATTTTTTCTCTTGGCCAGTCGACCCTTTCGTCCATGTCGGTGTGTTCTGCAGTAGGGTGCTCCAACCAAGTTTTCCTAATGAAAGTTTTTCGTGGTTTCGTGTGAGTTAAAAACTCCGGAACTTGGCTTATTTTCACCATAATTTCCACATATGGTGACCAACTCAATAAACGTTTTGTGCGTATCCTATGGACAGTTTTTCGCGTTCAACTTGGTGAACTAGGGTTGTTTTCCCGAAGGGTAAAAAAATCTGGACTTAGCCAAATTTTGAAATCTCCAACCAATCTTGGCCTGTTAGATTATCTTGGTTGGGTTGCTATGGGCTGCTACGGCCTACTTGATAGGCAATGTTTCAACTCTTGGAAGCTTTCGTGGTTGTTTAGAACTGTCCATGGCCTTCTTGATAGAAATGGCTTATCGTGGCCATGGACTTAGCAACATTTTGAGATCCAATCTTGGCCTGTTAGATTATCTTGGTTGGTTTGCTATGGGCTGGTACGGCCTACTTGATAGGCAATGTTTCAACTCTTGGAAGCTTTCGTGGTTGCTAAGCACTGTCCATGGCCTTCTTGATAGAAATGGCTTATGGTGGCCATGGACTTAGCCAAATTTTGAATTCTCCAACCAATCTTGGCCTGTTAGAGTATCTTGGTTGGGTTGCTATGGGCTGCTACGGCCTACTTGATAGGCAATGTTTCAACTCTTGGAAGCTTTCGTGGTTGCTAAGCACTGTTCGTGGCCTTCTTGGTAGAAATGGCTTATCGTGGCCATGGACTTAGCAAAATTTTGAATTCTCCAACCAATCTTGGCCTGTTAGAGTATCTTGGTTGGGTTGCTATGGGCTGGTACGGCCTACTTGATAGGCAATGTTTCAACTCTTGGAAGCTTTCGTGGTTGCTTAGGATAAGAATCCCGACGAGAAAGGTTTCCCGGACTTATAAAAATAACCGATTAGCCCCAAGGACACATCTTCCTTGAAAGGCTAATCATGCACCACACACCACACCACCCATAGGCTTGCAAGCAGCACTCTTGTCGAGTGCAGCAAGCCTATGCTCACATCAACTACCGTACACGTACCACCATAGGCTTGCAAGCAGCACTCTTGTCGAGTGCAGCAAGCCTATGCTCATCAACTACCATACGTACCACCACAGCCTTGCAAGCAGCACTCTTGTCGAGTGCAGCAAGCCTATACTCCACGAACTAACCACTTCACCACCAAGCATGGGTCGCCTGAGAGGATCGATGCGAACGCATCTCTACAACTCGCAGCTCCCAGCCTGTAGTCCCGTCGTTTGCGGGCGGTCGAAGGTGTCGAAACTAGTTGTATCCACGGTCGACGGGAGCACAGCCACCAGGGTTCCCTGTGATAAGGTACTTCCACGTGCAGCGTACACCCGCCCGTTGCGGCTCAGTCTAGTGCTATAGCGGGGATGAGACGGCAGTGTGCACGGGGCAGCACCGACGGATCTCAGAGGGTTGTTAAGCCCGCTAGCTTCCGATCACCTAATGGGTTTATGATGCGCTATCAGCTCGGATTGGATACGACCTTAGAGGCGTTCAGGCATAATCCAGCGGACGTAGCGTCATACCAAAGTCCGGTCGAACTAGTATTGAGCCAGTGGTCCGTACCTGTGGTTCCTCTCGTACTGCACAGGAATTCCGTTAAGATAGCAGCATACAGCACACACCAGTAGGGTAAAACTAACCTGTCTCACGACGGTCTAAACCCAGCTCACGTTCCCTTGAAAGGGTGAACAATCCTACGCTTGGTGAATTTTGCTTCACAATGATAGGAAGAGCCGACATCGAAGGATCAATAAGCCACGTCGCTATGAACGCTTGGCGGCCACAAGCCAGTTATCCCTGTGAGTTGCGAGCGAACCTCCGTAGTGAACGGACGTGTTGTGGATGAGCTCTTGTCGACGCGTGCGTGTGAGTGTATACTGTGAGTGCATACTGAGTGTCGTTGGATGCGTCTCGGTAAGACGCATCTTACAAAATTTTGTATGTGTGTGTGTGTGCGTTACACCGGAAGTGGCACTTGAAAAACTGTGAGTTTTTGGTGGGGGACCGTTTTACCCCCCAAAAAGTGCGTTAGTGATCTTAAAAACACTTGAGGACTATAAGTGAGAATATCCCGCGTCGATAGAGTGGTCTAACATTTTTGTGCGACGAACCGTTGCGGAGTTATAGGCTTCCAAAGTTGGAGGTTTTGGCGATTTCCGGCGTCTTTCGTTCCCATACATTTTGTATGGGACAGCTGTTCGGTTGCGCGTTCTTGGCCGAGTACCGTGTGTCGTCGCGTGTGTTTCTGTGGGGAGTCAATCAACGCGCTACGTCGCCGCGAGTCGGGGAGAACACCTCCCCCGACTCCCCCCCCCTCCACCCTCACCCGTAACAGTGAGAGGTGGAGATGTCGTCGACGGGGCGAACCCTCCGTTCCAGGACGGAGTCAACGGAGGAGAGGCCGGCGAAGCTCTCCACTATTCTGGAGCCGCGAGTGGCTCTTACACGAACATCTGTTCCGGGAGCGAAGCAGCAGTCCCCGGAAATGTCGGAGCTGAGACAGCTCCTCAATGAGACGTCGCTCACCAACGAGCAGCTGCGAGCGACGATCGTGGGTCTGCAACAGGAGATCCAGATGCTCCGGCAGCAGATGGAAACAAATGCTGTGCAGGCCCGGCAAGATTTGCAGCTGGCCCGAGAGGAAGCCCGGATGCGCGAGACGCTGGCTCGTGAAGACAACGAGCGCCTGCGCAACGAGCTGAGGGAGGAGCGAGCCAGCTTCCAAGAGCTCCTTGCACAGACGCTGGGCTATGGAGGCAGCCAGAAGCAGCAGTGGCAGCAGCAGCAGCAGCAACAGCAGCAGCAGCAGCAACAACAGCAGCAGCAACGTCGTGAGCAGCAGCAGCAACAGCGACAGCAGGGAGCGGTGTCGGCAACGGCAGCTCCGCTTTCAGACCCGGAAGGCGGCTCCTGGGCTGAAGTGGTGCGTCGTAAGCCGGCCCGGCAACCGGGGAACAAGCCGCAGCAACAGCAGCAGCAGTGGCCGCAACTACCGCAACGGGCAGCGGTTCAGCGACAGCCGATCGCAGGACCGTCTAAGCAGCAGCCCCAGCAACATCAGGGACAACAGGCCCGGGGTAGCCAGCCTGGAGCACAACGAGGAGGTCGGCGTCAGCGGCAGCGAAAAACCAAGCCGGACGCTATTGAAATCGCCCCAGCTGAGGGACAAACCTGGACGGAGGTGTACCAGGCTGTCCGAACAGCTCCAGAAATGGAGAAACATGCTGAGGCCCTAGGCGTCGGGCGACGCACCACACGCTCCAGGCTTGTCATGGAGCTGAAGGAGAGCGCGGACGCTGCAGAAGTTCTGCAGTGCATCAAGCAGGTCTGCGCAAAGGCAGAACGGCCGGCCTCAGCTCGGCTGGTCACGCCTATGGTCGAAATCCGGTTGGACGCTGTCGACCCTTTAGCGAAGGAGACCGATGTGGCGATGGCGCTGACCAACCTGTGCCAATGCGAGGTGGAGGAGACATCGGTTCGCCTGCGACCTGCCTGGGACGGCACGAAAGTGGCGATAGCCCGCGTAACAGCCAGGGCTGCGGAGGGTCTGGTCGACAAGAGCGTCAAGATCAAATACACATCGTGTCTGATCCGGAAGGTGGCTCCTCTGCAGGCGCGTCAGCAACGGTGCTACAAGTGCCTCGAGATGGGGCACGTCCGAGCTGCGTGCAGGAGCGAAGTGGACCGCTCGACAAGCTGCATTCGCTGCGGGAAGCCGGATCACCAGGCGAAGAGCTGCACGGCGGAGGTGCGCTGCGTCGTGTGCAGCGGCCCGCACCCGGTCGGGCATCCGACGTGCCGGCGCTAAAAGTGCTGCAAGTGAACCTCGGGCGAAGCCGGGCAGCCCAAGACCTCATGCTGCAGACGGCTCGCGAGTTAGGGGCTCAGGTGGTGCTTGCCTGCGAACTATATCGACCACCTCGGGATGATCCGCGGTGGGCCATCGATGCGGAACAGAGCGTGGCGATAATAGCAACAGGGGCGTACCCTATTCAACGGCTTTGGGGGAGCGTCGTCCCGGGACTCGTGGTGGCCACCATAGCGGGAGTAACGTTCGCCAGCTGCTACGTGCCACCCAGCAGCGGCATCGAAGACTTCGAAAGCTTCCTCGGTGCGGTGGAGGTGTCGCTGGTCGGACACGCAACATCAGTCCTGGCCGGGGACTTCAACGCCTGGAACGAGGAGTGGGGGAGTGCGCGCACCACCCGGAAGGGGCAGGAGCTCCTGAGCGTGGTGGAGCAGCTGGCGCTGCATACGCTGAACCGCGGCAACGTGCCCACTTTCAAGGGCAACGGGGTTGCGCGGGAAAGCGTTGTTGACGTTTCCTTTGCCAGCCAAACTATTGCGCGACCGGACTCCTGGCGCGTGCTCGATCGCTTTTCCAGCAGCGACCATGCCTACGTCCAGTTCCAGGTGGGCGTCCCAGGACAACGCCCCAAGCGACGAGGCCAGCAGCAGCAGCGAAGTCGAGACGGGACAGCCAGACACGCCGGGACCCGGTGGAAGACGACGCAATTCGATAACAAGTGCTTCGACATCGCCCTCACATGCGGCCACTTTGAGCAGGTCGCAACTCCGGAGGGGCTGATCGGCGGACTGACCCAGGCGTGCGATGAGATCATGGAGAGAGTACACGGGGCTACTTTCCATCGCAAGCCCCAGGTGTACTGGTGGTCTCCAGAGATTGAGCGCCTGAGGGAGGAATGCGGAGCAGCGGAGGCCGCCCATCGCAGGGCCCAACCTCCGGAACGTGCGGTGACGTCGGCCAGGCTGCAGAACTGTCGACGATTGCTGCAGGCCGCCATTCACAGCAGTAAGGAAGACAGTATGCAAGAGCTGATTGATGGGGTCGAAGCCGAGGTGTTCGGACTCGGTTACAAGGTTGTTCGAGCAAAACTACGTAACAGGGCACCACCGGAAACGGACCGAGCCGTACTAGGTCCGATCGTCGAAGCCTTGTTCCCGGACCATCCGGCATTTGAGTGGCCGGACATCGACGCGTGCAGTGAGGCTCTGAGACCGGTCACGAGCTCGGAAATTCTTTCGCTGGCCGAGCGGATGGCCACCTCCAAGGCGCCAGGGCTGGACGGCAT
>NW_026525703.1:10000-20000 GCF_943734725.1 Anopheles marshallii | reverse complement strand
CGGGTATGGTGTTCGTACAACCATCAGTAAACATGTGAACCAACGACGATCGAAGGAATAAATTCCGTTCTCAGCATCGTTGGCTATAATCGGGCAATTTACGGGCTTGCAATCCTCTCCTTTCCATGACTACCGGAGCAGTCTGGAATGTGTGTTTCCAGCAATCCAACACTATGTGAGCTATTCCAATCTATGCGTCCAACTGGTGAACATTATGTTGTGAAGGCGAGCTCCACTGTACTTACCACCGGGTATGGTGTTCGTACAACCATCAGTAAACATGTGAACCAACGACGATCGAAGGAATAAATTCCGTTCTCAGCATCGTTGGCTATGATCGGGCAATTTACGGGCTTGCAATCCTCCTATGCACCTGGCAATGTATGGTAGTGTTTCCTGCTGCTTTCCTGATTTGGATGTGTACCATGGCCTTTATCAGGCACTCTCTACTAGCTCCGGAATCGAACCCTGATTCCCGCTTCCCGTCACAACCATGGTAGTCCTCTACACTACCATCAATAGTTGATGGGGCACAGTCAAGTGAAAGATCGGTACCAGACTTCAACTCAATCGGCCGATTGGTTTAACTAATAAGTGCACCGGTCCTACCACCTTCAGAAGCAGCATTCCCGGCCTGTTGCATGTATTAGCTCTGGTTTTCATCAATCTTCCCCTGCTGTGTTATACTGAGCTTATGCGGTTTCTCGATTGTCGTGCAAAGTGTGTTATCACACATACCCAATATGCTCAACTCTCATGTTCGTTTGACGCACCAAACTTTATTAGTGATGCACCACACAACAGGTTTTAATATACGCGATCGTGTGTGTTTCAGTGTGAACTTGGTGCGCCAAGTCCATTTGTGATGCATCACTTAGCTAACCATCTTTCGGGACTGTTTAGGGTATGTGCTCCTCCACATCTATGCTTACTCGTACACATTCTCTGTCAATAGGTTTAAGATCGGGCATTCTACCATATCATTGCCTTAATGCTTTCAAATCAAGGCTACCAGGGTAGCCTAATTGCGTTCGAAACTCAACTTGTGAGCTGTCGGCCCTAGAAGTTTTTTAGGCTGCTAGGACCTCTCTCTATATTTTGCCTTTGGACTTCTCGAAGCTCAACTTGTGAGCAGTTCCATGCACCACTACCCGTATCTCTTAGCTTAGTTCTAGCCATGTGCGTTCAAAGCTCAACGTTAAGCTGTGTCCTGCACCACAATCGTTATATAATAAGCTTATCTCTAAGCTTTTTTGCGTTCAATGCTCAACGTTAAGCTATCCCTTCGCTTAGAACCTCGCTCTACATTTTGCCTTTGGACTTCTCGAAGCTCAACTTGTGAGCAGTTCCATGCACCACTATAGGTATCTCTTAGCTTAGTTCTAGCCATGTGCGTTCAAAGCTCAACGTTAAGCGGCCTCATGCACCACAACCCTTGTATCTTAAGCTTATCTCTAAGCTTTTTTGCGTTCAATGCTCAACGTTAAGCTATCCCTTCGCTTAGAACCTCGCTCTACATTTTGCCTTTGGACTTCTCGAAGCTCAACTTGTGAGCAGTTCCATGCACCACTATAGGTATCTCTTAGCTTAGTTCTAGCCATGTGCGTTCAAAGCTCAACGTTAAGCGGCCTCATGCACCACAACCCTTGTATCTTAAGCTTATCTCTAAGCTTTTTTGCGTTCAATGCTCAACGTTAAGCTATCCCTTCGCTTAGAACCTCGCTCTATATTCTACTTTCAGATACCTCAAAGCTCAACTTATGTGGTCTGCTATTGCTCTTGAACGGGTACAATATCTGACAGAGGGGGGTTTTTGGCCCAAATTATGCATTATTAGTTTAACCTCCGTCGCAGAACCACATTTGACCAGGTCGAGAAAAAAATTTTTTCGTGACGACCTGGTCCCCCATAGTAGGGAATGAACATGACATCTTAACCATATTTGACCATTTTCAAATTTCTCGTCGCGGAATCATGACTTTACTAGTAAAATTTGTTCCGGGTAGGGACCTCCCATACAAAATTTTCATCGCTCCAAAAGTGATTTCGTTTCACTTTTCAACATTTACAAGGTCCATAAATCATGTTTTGAGACGATATGGAAAAAAAAATTTTTTGCCCGTCTCGACCAACTCGACCGATGGTGACCACAGCAGGGTGCTCCATACAAATTTTCCTTATGTGGAATTTTCAGTGTAAAATAAGGTTTCTCCAATCGATCGCGGGTTTCACTTTTCATCATTTGCTAGGTCTAACTATGATGTTTTGAGTGGTCCCGCAAAAATTTTTTCTCTTGGCCAGTCGACCCTTTCGTCCATGTCGGTGTGTTCTGCAGTAGGGTGCTCCATACAAATTTTCCTTATGTGGAATTTTTCAGTGTAAAATAAGGTTTCTCCAATCGATCGCGGGTTTCACTTTTCATCATTTGCTAGGTCTAACTATGATGTTTTGAGTGGTCCCGCAAAAATTTTTTCTTGGACCGGGCCTTCCTTCCCGGCCCTGTCGGTGTGCTCTGCAGTAGGGTGCTCCATACAAATTTTCCTTATGTGGAATTTTTCAGTGTAAAATAAGGTTTCTCCAATCGATCGCGGGTTTCACTTTTCATCATTTGCTAGGTCTAACTATGATGTTTTGAGTGGTCCCGCAAAAATTTTTTCTTGGACCGGGCCTTCCTTCCCGGCCCTGTCGGTGTGCTCTGCAGTAGGGTGCTCCATACAAATTTTCCTTATGTGGAATTTTTCAGTGTAAAATAAGGTTTCTCCAATCGATCGCGGGTTTCACTTTTCATCATTTGCTAGGTCTAACTATGATGTTTTGAGTGGTCCCGCAAAAATTTTTTCTTGGACCGGGCCTTCCTTCCCGGCCCTGTCGGTGTGCTCTGCAGTAGGGTGCTCCATACAAATTTTCCTTATGTGGAATTTTTCAGTGTAAAATAAGGTTTCTCCAATCGATCGCGGGTTTCACTTTTCATCATTTGCTAGGTCTAACTATGATGTTTTGAGTGGTCCCGCAAAAATTTTTTCTTGGACCGGGCCTTCCTTCCCGGCCCTGTCGGTGTGCTCTGCAGTAGGGTGCTCCATACAAATTTTCCTTATGTGGAATTTTTCAGTGTAAAATAAGGTTTCTCCAATCGATCGCGGGTTTCACTTTTCATCATTTGCTAGGTCTAACTATGATGTTTTGAGTGGTCCCGCAAAAATTTTTTCTTGGACCGGGCCTTCCTTCCCGGCCCTGTCGGTGTGCTCTGCAGTAGGGTGCTCCATACAAATTTTCCTTATGTGGAATTTTTCAGTGTAAAATAAGGTTTCTCCAATCGATCGCGGGTTTCACTTTTCATCATTTGCTAGGTCTAACTATGATGTTTTGAGTGGTCCCGCAAAAATTTTTTCTCTTGGCCAGTCGACCCTTTCGTCCATGTCGGTGTGTTCTGCAGTAGGGTGCTCCATACAAATTTTCCTTATGTGGAATTTTTCAGTGTAAAATAAGGTTTCTCCAATCGATCGCGGGTTTCACTTTTCATCATTTGCTAGGTCTAACTATGATGTTTTGAGTGGTCCCGCAAAAATTTTTTCTTGGACCGGGCCTTCCTTCCCGGCCCTGTCGGTGTGCTCTGCAGTAGGGTGCTCCATACAAATTTTCCTTATGTGGAATTTTTCAGTGTAAAATAAGGTTTCTCCAATCGATCGCGGGTTTCACTTTTCATCATTTGCTAGGTCTAACTATGATGTTTTGAGTGGTCCCGCAAAAATTTTTTCTTGGACCGGGCCTTCCTTCCCGGCCCTGTCGGTGTGCTCTGCAGTAGGGTGCTCCATACAAATTTTCCTTATGTGGAATTTTTCAGTGTAAAATAAGGTTTCTCCAATCGATCGCGGGTTTCACTTTTCATCATTTGCTAGGTCTAACTATGATGTTTTGAGTGGTCCCGCAAAAATTTTTTCTTGGACCGGGCCTTCCTTCCCGGCCCTGTCGGTGTGCTCTGCAGTAGGGTGCTCCATACAAATTTTCCTTATGTGGAATTTTTCAGTGTAAAATAAGGTTTCTCCAATCGATCGCGGGTTTCACTTTTCATCATTTGCTAGGTCTAACTATGATGTTTTGAGTGGTCCCGCAAAAATTTTTTCTTGGACCGGGCCTTCCTTCCCGGCCCTGTCGGTGTGCTCTGCAGTAGGGTGCTCCATACAAATTTTCCTTATGTGGAATTTTTCAGTGTAAAATAAGGTTTCTCCAATCGATCGCGGGTTTCACTTTTCATCATTTGCTAGGTCTAACTATGATGTTTTGAGTGGTCCCGCAAAAATTTTTTCTTGGACCGGGCCTTCCTTCCCGGCCCTGTCGGTGTGCTCTGCAGTAGGGTGCTCCATACAAATTTTCCTTATGTGGAATTTTTCAGTGTAAAATAAGGTTTCTCCAATCGATCGCGGGTTTCACTTTTCATCATTTGCTAGGTCTAACTATGATGTTTTGAGTGGTCCCGCAAAAATTTTTTCTTGGACCGGGCCTTCCTTCCCGGCCCTGTCGGTGTGCTCTGCAGTAGGGTGCTCCATACAAATTTTCCTTATGTGGAATTTTTCAGTGTAAAATAAGGTTTCTCCAATCGATCGCGGGTTTCACTTTTCATCATTTGCTAGGTCTAACTATGATGTTTTGAGTGGTCCCGCAAAAATTTTTTCTTGGACCGGGCCTTCCTTCCCGGCCCTGTCGGTGTGCTCTGCAGTAGGGTGCTCCATACAAATTTTCCTTATGTGGAATTTTTCAGTGTAAAATAAGGTTTCTCCAATCGATCGCGGGTTTCACTTTTCATCATTTGCTAGGTCTAACTATGATGTTTTGAGTGGTCCCGCAAAAATTTTTTCTTGGACCGGGCCTTCCTTCCCGGCCCTGTCGGTGTGCTCTGCAGTAGGGTGCTCCATACAAATTTTCCTTATGTGGAATTTTTCAGTGTAAAATAAGGTTTCTCCAATCGATCGCGGGTTTCACTTTTCATCATTTGCTAGGTCTAACTATGATGTTTTGAGTGGTCCCGCAAAAATTTTTTCTTGGACCGGGCCTTCCTTCCCGGCCCTGTCGGTGTGCTCTGCAGTAGGGTGCTCCATACAAATTTTCCTTATGTGGAATTTTTCAGTGTAAAATAAGGTTTCTCCAATCGATCGCGGGTTTCACTTTTCATCATTTGCTAGGTCTAACTATGATGTTTTGAGTGGTCCCGCAAAAATTTTTTCTTGGACCGGGCCTTCCTTCCCGGCCCTGTCGGTGTGCTCTGCAGTAGGGTGCTCCATACAAATTTTCCTTATGTGGAATTTTTCAGTGTAAAATAAGGTTTCTCCAATCGATCGCGGGTTTCACTTTTCATCATTTGCTAGGTCTAACTATGATGTTTTGAGTGGTCCCGCAAAAATTTTTTCTTGGACCGGGCCTTCCTTCCCGGCCCTGTCGGTGTGCTCTGCAGTAGGGTGCTCCATACAAATTTTCCTTATGTGGAATTTTTCAGTGTAAAATAAGGTTTCTCCAATCGATCGCGGGTTTCACTTTTCATCATTTGCTAGGTCTAACTATGATGTTTTGAGTGGTCCCGCAAAAATTTTTTCTTGGACCGGGCCTTCCTTCCCGGCCCTGTCGGTGTGCTCTGCAGTAGGGTGCTCCATACAAATTTTCCTTATGTGGAATTTTTCAGTGTAAAATAAGGTTTCTCCAATCGATCGCGGGTTTCACTTTTCATCATTTGCTAGGTCTAACTATGATGTTTTGAGTGGTCCCGCAAAAATTTTTTCTTGGACCGGGCCTTCCTTCCCGGCCCTGTCGGTGTGCTCTGCAGTAGGGTGCTCCATACAAATTTTCCTTATGTGGAATTTTTCAGTGTAAAATAAGGTTTCTCCAATCGATCGCGGGTTTCACTTTTCATCATTTGCTAGGTCTAACTATGATGTTTTGAGTGGTCCCGCAAAAATTTTTTCTTGGACCGGGCCTTCCTTCCCGGCCCTGTCGGTGTGCTCTGCAGTAGGGTGCTCCATACAAATTTTCCTTATGTGGAATTTTTCAGTGTAAAATAAGGTTTCTCCAATCGATCGCGGGTTTCACTTTTCATCATTTGCTAGGTCTAACTATGATGTTTTGAGTGGTCCCGCAAAAATTTTTTCTTGGACCGGGCCTTCCTTCCCGGCCCTGTCGGTGTGCTCTGCAGTAGGGTGCTCCATACAAATTTTCCTTATGTGGAATTTTTCAGTGTAAAATAAGGTTTCTCCAATCGATCGCGGGTTTCACTTTTCATCATTTGCTAGGTCTAACTATGATGTTTTGAGTGGTCCCGCAAAAATTTTTTCTTGGACCGGGCCTTCCTTCCCGGCCCTGTCGGTGTGCTCTGCAGTAGGGTGCTCCATACAAATTTTCCTTATGTGGAATTTTTCAGTGTAAAATAAGGTTTCTCCAATCGATCGCGGGTTTCACTTTTCATCATTTGCTAGGTCTAACTATGATGTTTTGAGTGGTCCCGCAAAAATTTTTTCTTGGACCGGGCCTTCCTTCCCGGCCCTGTCGGTGTGCTCTGCAGTAGGGTGCTCCATACAAATTTTCCTTATGTGGAATTTTTCAGTGTAAAATAAGGTTTCTCCAATCGATCGCGGGTTTCACTTTTCATCATTTGCTAGGTCTAACTATGATGTTTTGAGTGGTCCCGCAAAAATTTTTTCTTGGACCGGGCCTTCCTTCCCGGCCCTGTCGGTGTGCTCTGCAGTAGGGTGCTCCATACAAATTTTCCTTATGTGGAATTTTTCAGTGTAAAATAAGGTTTCTCCAATCGATCGCGGGTTTCACTTTTCATCATTTGCTAGGTCTAACTATGATGTTTTGAGTGGTCCCGCAAAAATTTTTTCTTGGACCGGGCCTTCCTTCCCGGCCCTGTCGGTGTGCTCTGCAGTAGGGTGCTCCATACAAATTTTCCTTATGTGGAATTTTTCAGTGTAAAATAAGGTTTCTCCAATCGATCGCGGGTTTCACTTTTCATCATTTGCTAGGTCTAACTATGATGTTTTGAGTGGTCCCGCAAAAATTTTTTCTTGGACCGGGCCTTCCTTCCCGGCCCTGTCGGTGTGCTCTGCAGTAGGGTGCTCCATACAAATTTTCCTTATGTGGAATTTTTCAGTGTAAAATAAGGTTTCTCCAATCGATCGCGGGTTTCACTTTTCATCATTTGCTAGGTCTAACTATGATGTTTTGAGTGGTCCCGCAAAAATTTTTTCTTGGACCGGGCCTTCCTTCCCGGCCCTGTCGGTGTGCTCTGCAGTAGGGTGCTCCATACAAATTTTCCTTATGTGGAATTTTTCAGTGTAAAATAAGGTTTCTCCAATCGATCGCGGGTTTCACTTTTCATCATTTGCTAGGTCTAACTATGATGTTTTGAGTGGTCCCGCAAAAATTTTTTCTTGGACCGGGCCTTCCTTCCCGGCCCTGTCGGTGTGCTCTGCAGTAGGGTGCTCCATACAAATTTTCCTTATGTGGAATTTTTCAGTGTAAAATAAGGTTTCTCCAATCGATCGCGGGTTTCACTTTTCATCATTTGCTAGGTCTAACTATGATGTTTTGAGTGGTCCCGCAAAAATTTTTTCTTGGACCGGGCCTTCCTTCCCGGCCCTGTCGGTGTGCTCTGCAGTAGGGTGCTCCATACAAATTTTCCTTATGTGGAATTTTTCAGTGTAAAATAAGGTTTCTCCAATCGATCGCGGGTTTCACTTTTCATCATTTGCTAGGTCTAACTATGATGTTTTGAGTGGTCCCGCAAAAATTTTTTCTTGGACCGGGCCTTCCTTCCCGGCCCTGTCGGTGTGCTCTGCAGTAGGGTGCTCCATACAAATTTTCCTTATGTGGAATTTTTCAGTGTAAAATAAGGTTTCTCCAATCGATCGCGGGTTTCACTTTTCATCATTTGCTAGGTCTAACTATGATGTTTTGAGTGGTCCCGCAAAAATTTTTTCTTGGACCGGGCCTTCCTTCCCGGCCCTGTCGGTGTGCTCTGCAGTAGGGTGCTCCATACAAATTTTCCTTATGTGGAATTTTTCAGTGTAAAATAAGGTTTCTCCAATCTATCGCGGGTTTCACTTTTCATCATTTGCTAGGTCTAACTATGATGTTTTGAGTGGTCCCGCAAAAATTTTTTCTTGGACCGGGCCTTCCTTCCCGGCCCTGTCGGTGTGCTCTGCAGTAGGGTGCTCCATACAAATTTTCCTTATGTGGAATTTTTCAGTGTAAAATAAGGTTTCTCCAATCGATCGCGGGTTTCACTTTTCATCATTTGCTAGGTCTAACTATGATGTTTTGAGTGGTCCCGCAAAAATTTTTTCTTGGACCGGGCCTTCCTTCCCGGCCCTGTCGGTGTGCTCTGCAGTAGGGTGCTCCATACAAATTTTCCTTATGTGGAATTTTTCAGTGTAAAATAAGGTTTCTCCAATCGATCGCGGGTTTCACTTTTCATCATTTGCTAGGTCTAACTATGATGTTTTGAGTGGTCCCGCAAAAATTTTTTCTTGGACCGGGCCGTCCTTCCCGGCCCTGTCGGTGTGCTCTGCAGTAGGGTGCTCCATACAAATTTTCCTTATGTGGAATTTTTCAGTGTAAAATAAGGTTTCTCCAATCGATCGCGGGTTTCACTTTTCATCATTTGCTAGGTCTAACTATGATGTTTTGAGTGGTCCCGCAAAAATTTTTTCTTGGACCGGGCCTTCCTTCCCGGCCCTGTCGGTGTGCTCTGCAGTAGGGTGCTCCATACAAATTTTCTTTATGTGGAATTTTTCAGTGTAAAATAAGGTTTCTCCAATCGATCGCGGGTTTCACTTTTCATCATTTGCTAGGTCTAACTATGATGTTTTGAGTGGTCCCGCAAAAATTTTTTCTTGGACCGGGCCTTCCTTCCCGGCCCTGTCGGTGTGCTCTGCAGTAGGGTGCTCCATACAAATTTTCCTTATGTGGAATTTTTCAGTGTAAAATAAGGTTTCTCCAATCGATCGCGGGTTTCACTTTTCATCATTTGCTAGGTCTAACTATGATGTTTTGAGTGGTCCCGCAAAAATTTTTTCTTGGACCGGGCCTTCCTTCCCGGCCCTGTCGGTGTGCTCTGCAGTAGGGTGCTCCATACAAATTTTCTTTATGTGGAATTTTTCAGTGTAAAATAAGGTTTCTCCAATCGATCGCGGGTTTCACTTTTCATCATTTGCTAGGTCTAACTATGATGTTTTGAGTGGTCCCGCAAAAATTTTTTCTTGGACCGGGCCTTCCTTCCCGGCCCTGTCGGTGTGCTCTGCAGTAGGGTGCTCCATACAAATTTTCCTTATGTGGAATTTTTCAGTGTAAAATAAGGTTTCTCCAATCGATCGCGGGTTTCACTTTTCATCATTTGCTAGGTCTAACTATGATGTTTTGAGTGGTCCCGCAAAAATTTTTTCTTGGACCGGGCCTTCCTTCCCGGCCCTGTCGGTGTGCTCTGCAGTAGGGTGCTCCATACAAATTTTCCTTATGTGGAATTTTTCAGTGTAAAATAAGGTTTCTCCAATCGATCGCGGGTTTCACTTTTCATCATTTGCTAGGTCTAACTATGATGTTTTGAGTGGTCCCGCAAAAATTTTTTCTTGGACCGGGCCTTCCTTCCCGGCCCTGTCGGTGTGCTCTGCAGTAGGGTGCTCCATACAAATTTTCCTTATGTGGAATTTTTCAGTGTAAAATAAGGTTTCTCCAATCGATCGCGGGTTTCACTTTTCATCATTTGCTAGGTCTAACTATGATGTTTTGAGTGGTCCCGCAAAAATTTTTTCTTGGACCGGGCCTTCCTTCCCGGCCCTGTCGGTGTGCTCTGCAGTAGGGTGCTCCATACAAATTTTCCTTATGTGGAATTTTTCAGTGTAAAATAAGGTTTCTCCAATCGATCGCGGGTTTCACTTTTCATCATTTGCTAGGTCTAACTATGATGTTTTGAGTGGTCCCGCAAAAATTTTTTCTTGGACCGGGCCTTCCTTCCCGG